>NC_053028.1:685603599-685733599 GCF_003073215.2 Triticum urartu
TGAGATCACAGTTGTCACTCGCTTTCCGCTGAAGAGGATACTACATAATCCAGAAGCGACAGGCAGGATTGTTGAGTGGGCACTGGAACTGTCAAGCTTTGGCCTCAAGTTTGGAAGTACTTCGACTATCCAAAGCACAGCATTGGCAGAATTCATAGCAGAATGGACGCCAACACCAGATGAAGAAATTCCAGAAACGAGCATCCCCGTCGAGGAAGCAAGCAAAGAGTGGCTGATGTACTTTGATGGTGCCTTTTCGCTGCAAGGCGCCGGCGCTGGTGTGCTGCTTGTCGCACCCACCGGAGAGCACCTCAAGTACGTAGTCCAGATGCACTTTCCCAAGGAGCAAGCAACAAACAATACTGCAGAGTATGAAGGCTTGCTTGCCGGTCTCAGGATCGCGGCAGACCTTGGGATCAAGAAGCTTATTGTCAGGGGTGACTCGCAGCTTGTCGTCCGCCAAGTGAACAAGAGCTATCAGAGTCCATTGATGGAAGCCTACGTCGACGAAGTGAGAAAGCTAGAAGAGCACTTTGATGGCCTGCAGATGGAGCATGTTCCAAGAGCTCAGAACGCCATTGCCGATGGCCTATCAAAGTGCGCCGCACTCAAGTTACCTGTGGAACCAGGGATCTTTGTGCTCAAGCTGACTCAACCGTCTGTAACGCCATCAACTGGACAGACCAAGAAGAGGAAGTTGATTTCTGATGACTATTTTCCGGCACCTTTCCATTTGTACCAACCGCAGCACCTTTCCATTTTTACCCTTGTCTACGTTGCCACCTGTCGGTGACCCCTTGAGCATATAAAAGGAGGCCCATGCACAACGTAGGAAAGGGAGAGAACATTCACGCTCGGTCTCGTTAGCTGCTGAGGTGTACTGTAGCACTCCGCGCTCCCGAGCAAGAACTCAATACAAACCACAAAGCAGGAGTAGGGTTTTACGCATCCGTGCGGCCCGAACCTGGGTAAACTGCTCGTGTGCTTCGCCTCGATCCGCTCTTCGTGCGACCCTCGCCCCCGCCGAACCGAAAGGGACTCGGTCCGCCGGTCCCATAGGTGCTCGTGGATTAGTCCCCCGACATATGTGAACCGGAAATTCCAACCGACCCTCTTGTCGAGAGGTTAAATTTAGTTGAAAAAGAAAAAAATATTTCAAATAAAAACTGGAAAGAATTGAAGAAGAGAAGATGAAATTGGAGTTGGATGTTTCCTATGTCGTCGATCTACACAAGATTCGGATGGATGCAATGCGCTTGAAGATTAGAAAGATTAGAAAATATGCCATTGATCAAGAGGCCTAGTATCATTATGCTATTGGATCAATTGTTACCTTAGTTGCGATTTTGATCGCATTTGTTGTTGCATTTAAATGTTTTACATAGTTGTATTAGTTTCAATGTATGTTTTAGATGCTCCAGATAATTGTATGTTGTTTTATGAGAACTATGTATGAACTTTATGTATTTATTTTTGCAGTAATAACATTTGATCACTACTACTTTGGTTTTAATATGATGAACTTGTATTAACTTGGTCATTTCTCTATTCATGATGTTCTGTAATGGTTTTTGATATACTTAATTATATAATGCAGATGAACCGGCAATGGATGTACAGTGACCGATGCACTTCCGTGTACATTACGGGCCTGCATACTTTTATCGATGTGGCTGAGGCGAATAGGCAGAATGGTTTTATGTATTGTCCATGTACTGTCTGTGAGAATACGAAGAATTACATTTCCTCAAAAACCCTTCAGTTCCACCTACTTAAGTCCGGTTTCATGCCCCACTATAATTGTTGGACCAAGCACAGAGAAAGATGGGTTATGACGGAAGACAATGAAGAAGAAGAGGATGATGACAGCTATCCTATGTTCCCTGAATACGGTGATACTGCAATGGGAGAAGCTGAAGATCAAGAGGCACCAGATGTGTCCGCTAATGATATTCGCCTGGTCATTGTTGATGCACAAAGAGAATGCGAAAGGGAAAATGATAAGTTGAACTTCGACCGCATATTAGAGGATAAAAAAATGGTTGTACCCAAATTGCGAAGATGCCAATATAAAGCACGGTACCACACTGGATTTGCTGCAATGGAAGGCAGAGAATGGTTTATCTGACAAGGGATTTGAAAAGTTACTGAAAATAATGAAGAAGAATCTTCCAAAGGATAATGAATTGCCTGACAGTACATACGAAGCAAAGAAGGTTCTCTGCCCTCTAGGATTAGAGATGCAGAAGATACACATGCCCAAATGACTACATCCTCTACCACGGTGAGGAGTACAAGAATTTGAATGCATGCCCGGTATGCGGTGCATTGCGGTATAAGATCATACGAGATGACCCTGGTGATGTTGGGGGCGAGCGCCCCAGGAAGAGGGTTCCTGCCAAGGTGATGTGATATGCTCCTATAATACCACGATTGAAACGTCTATTCAGAAACAAAGAGCATGCCAAGTTGTTGCGATGGCACAAAGAAGACCATAAAAAGGCGGGATGTTGAGAGTACCCGCTGATGGGTTGCAGTGGAGAAAAATCAAGAGAAAGTAGCTGGAGTTTGTAGATGATGCAAGGAACTTATGGTTTGGTAAAAGTGCAGATAGCATTAATCCTTTTGGAGAGCAGAGCAGCAATCATAGCACCTGGCCTGTGACTCTATGTATCTATAACCTTCCTCCTTGGTTGTGCATGAAGCGGAAGTTCATTATGATGTCAGTGCTCATCCAAGGCCCTATGCAACCCGACAACGACATTGATGTGCACCTAAGGCCATTAGTTGAAGAACTTTTACAACTATGGGATATCAAAGGTGTACGTGTGTGGGATGAGCACAAACAACAGGAATTTGACCTATGAGCGTTGCTGTTTGTAACCATCAATGATTGGCCAGCTCCTAGTAACCTTATAGGACAGACAAATAAGGGATACAATGCATGCACGCACTGTTTAGATGATACTGAAAATCTATATTTGGACAAATATAAGAATAATGCGTACCTGGAACATCGTCGATTTCTTTCGAGCAGGCATCCCTTAAGAAAGAAAGGCAAGCATTTCAAAGGTGAGGCAGATCACCGGAAAAAGCCCGTCCCCAGTACTGGTGATGATATACTTGATATGGTCAAGGATTTAAAAGCAATCTTTGGAAAGGGTCCTGGTGGATAAACTGTTCCGAATAACACTGACAGACACACACCCATGTGGAAGAAGAAATCTATATTTTGGACCTACCCTATATATTGAAAGTCCTAAAGATCCACTCTAAAATCGATGTGATGCACGTGACGAAGAATCTTTGCATGAACCTGCTAGGCTTCTTGGGCATACAAAGTGCTTGAGGCAGGAAGCCGAGAATAATTTATGTGAATAGCTACCAGAGCCCTACAAATGAATCATACAACAAGAAGTATCTGTCCTAATATATTGATCTTGATCAAGATATGAGTTGTGGTTCGAAGGAGGGTACGAGAACTCCTTATATAGATGCACGTGGGATCAAAGTGGAACCATCTGTCATGTCCTCTAAAGAATAATCATATTTTTTGGTAATGTCATTCGTAGGCCATCCTTCATTCCATGGGCACTGTCAAGAACATGTGTTAGTGCAATTTAGTGAGAAATGTTTGGTGAATGTAATACAATACTTCACAGTAATAACTAAGGGTTGTGTTTAACATAGACATCGATTATTATCCAACAATATGAAAGGTCATGTGCTACTAAAGCACATGCAAATACTCCGAACATATAAAAAGCAAAGCTAACACGTAAGCAAGTGTTGGCTAAAAATATGCTAAGCAGTATTAAAGGTTGTAATTACTTGCTAAACATAGGTTGTCGGATTATGACACTTAAATCCAATCACTGAAAAACATAGGTGCAAACTTCCAACAATGAAATAGCATAACTACATGTTCTTGTTTGACAAAAAAATTACAATTAAGCTCAACAGAACACACTCTTTAGAATTAGTAAGTAAAGTAATAATATCCATGCGGTATAAAAGTGGAATACACATGACCTTGAATTTTGAGATGGGAAATTATTTATTCAAAGGTGACAATATATAAGATCTAAGGACAATGACCAGCAAAAGAAGACTTCAAGCAAAACAAGACTTCCAACTCATAAAGAGTATCACTATATTTTGCAAGAATATTGTATAATCCAATTCCTTGCTAGCCTTAGAGCTAAATATATGAAAATTACAATTGTGATTGTGTCGTTTCCATGCTTGGTCGCGTAGATTCTAAAGCCAACTAGAGTGCAATTTCTTGCTTGGTCAGAATTAGCTCTTGGTAATACTCCTTATACTCCCCATGGTTAAGAACATCTTGTTTCATGAAGACATACCTAGCCACCACCCTGTGCTCTCTTCCTTGATCTTCTCAAAGTGTTGGATGCACTATTGTTGCTCTATAATTCTCCACCACAAGATATCTCTCTAACAGGACAACATCCGTTTCCAACAAAGACATCATTCATTGCTTCTGCTCATCCTTGGCATTCCTCATAGTTGGCCTCCTCCCTCTCTTTGGCCTACTTAAATTGGAGTGGATATATAATGTTTTATCACTATATGTATATATGACAAGAAGAATCTTACTTCATATATTCATCTTGCTCAAAATAGGAGTTGATGTCAGAAAGTGGGGATAGAAATACCTTATATATGTGGAAGTGCATCCAAATTGGAACCACAAACCCATCTCTCAATGGCATCCCTCCCGTATATGCATTTTGTGCCACTGGAGACAATGTCCACCAACCCCCGCCACCATCTTCCTCATCCCATGCCAGGCTCGACGCTGTTGTCTTGATGCAATTCACCTCTGGTTCATTAGACGCACCCAGGAGGTTGCATTTGCTACCACATCTCACACCTCTCTCTATTCGCAAATGTGAATATATGGCCATGAATTTTTTTTTGCAGTAAGGATATTGTTGTCAACTTGTGGGATGAATTAAAAGATTCGGTACTTGTAAAAATTAAATTTAGAAAAACTTTGAGGCTACATGATGCCGAATACATGCTCTAAGAATTTCATATTTAAAAGCGGCACATGTTTAATTGGAACCAAACTTTTTCCACAGAAATAGAAAGTGACACCTATTGCTGCTGAAGTGACCTACATATGCACGTGAATTTGTCTATTTGCTAATAACAAAGGCCAAGACATCATGTGTTACCAATTTTCGACAATAAAAACAAGCATATTCCCTGTGAGTTATGGAACCAAACTCAAAGTATACAATAACCGAACCAATGAGTGTTCTCTACTTAGAAGGGTTTGTCTTGTTCACACGTTAACAATTTAAATTAGAAATTTTAACAAACACTTTCCAAAAATATGAAAATAATAGCATCCTGATAATAGAATTAAGTTATATATACTAACATGGACATACCTCATTCCCTTCTACTCGAGCCCTACAAATGAATCATACAACTAGAAGTATCTGTCCTAATATATTGATCTTGATCAAGATATGAGTTGTGGTTCAAAGGAGGGTACGGGAACTCCTTTAGATGCGCGTGGGATTAAAGCGGAACCATATATCATGTCTTGTAAAGAATAATCATATTTTTTGGTAATGTCATTCGTAGGCCATCCTTCATTCAACGGGCACAGTCAAGAACACATGTCAGAGAAATTTTAGTGAGAAACGTTTGGTGAATGTAATACAATACTTCACGGTTATAATTGAGGTTTTTTTAACATAGACATCGATTATTATGCAACAATATGAAAGGTCATGTGTTACTAAAGCGCATGCAAATACTCCAAAAATATATATAAAGCAAAGCTAATCCGTAAGCATGTGTTGGCTAAAAATATGCGAAGCAACATTGAAGGTTGTAATTATTTGCTAAACATAGGTTGTCGGATAAGGACACTTATTGACAATCACTAAAACACATATGTGCAAACTTCCGACAATGAAATTGCTTAATTACATATTCTTGTTTGACAAAAAAAATCCAAGATCAAGAGAACACAATTGTGCAAAAGAAGACTTCCAACTCATAAAGAATATCACTATATTCTGCACGAATATTGTAGAATCCAATTCCTTTCTAGCCTTAGAGCTCAACATATGAAAATTACAATTGTGATTGTGTCATTTTCATGCTTGGTCCCATAGAATCTAAAGGAAACTAGTGTGCAATTTCTTTGTTGGTTATAATTACCTCCGGGTAATACTCCTTACACTCCTCATGGCATTAGACCACCTTCCTCATCCTAGGCCAGGCTCGACACCGTTGTCTTGGTGCAACTCGCCTCCAGTGACATTAGACGCACCCATGAGGTTGTATTTCCTACCACATCTCGCACGTCTCTCTATTCCCAAGTGTGAATATATGGGCATGCATTATCGTATGGTAAGGATATTGATGACAACTTGTGGGATGTATGACACGATTTGGTACTTGTAAAAATTAAATTCAGAAAAACTTTGAGGCTACATGCTACCAAATACATGCTCTAAGATTTCATATATTAAAAGTGGCACATGTTTAATTCGAACCAATTTATTTCCTCAGAAATAGAAAGTGGCACTTGTTGTTGATGAAGTGATTTACATATGCATGTAAATGTGTGTATTTGCCAATTGCAAAGATCAGGACATCATGTGTTACTGATTGTCGACAATAAAACCAACATATACCCTGCGATTTATGAAACCAAACTCAAAGTATACAATAAGTGAACCAATAAGTCTTCTCAACTTAGAAGGGTTTGGCTTGTTCACAAGTTAATAATTTAAATTACAAAATGTAAAAATCACATTTCAAAAATCTAAAATTAAATTCCATCTTGATAATAGGATTAAGTTTTAAATAATAAAATGGACATACCTCATTCCCAGCTACCCGAGCCCTAGGTATGAATCACCCAACTAGAAGTATATGTCCTAATATATTGATCTTGATAAAGATATGAGTTGTGGTTCGAAGGAGGGTACGAGAACTCCTTATATAGATGCACATGCGATCAATGCGGAACCATCTATCATGTCCTCTAAAGAATAATCATATTTTTTTGTAATGCCATTCG
Organism: Triticum urartu; assembly: GCF_003073215.2. Taxonomy (NCBI): domain Eukaryota; kingdom Viridiplantae; phylum Streptophyta; class Magnoliopsida; order Poales; family Poaceae; genus Triticum; species Triticum urartu. Next base: position 685,610,672 of record NC_053028.1, read on the forward strand.
TAAACCATCCTTCATTACATGGGCACAATCAAGAACTTGTGTCAGTGCAATTTGAATGAGAAATATTTGGTGAATGTAATACAATACTTCATGGTACTAACTAAGTGTTGTGTTTAATGTAGACATCGATTATTACGCAACAATATGAAAGGTCATGTGTTACTAAAGCACATGCAAATATTCAAAACGTATAAAAAGCAAAGCTAATATATAAGCAACTGTTGGCCAAAAATATGCTAAGCAGCATTGAAGGTTGTAAATATTTGATAAAAGTAGGTTCTCAGATAAGAACACTTAAATACAATCACTGAGAAACATATGTGCAAACTTCCAACACTAAAATTGCAGAACTACATCTTATTCTTTGACAACAAAATTACAAGGTAATAATTTACACGCGGTATAAAAGTGGAATACACACTACCTTCAAATGTTAGATGGGAAATTATTTATTTAAAGGTGACAATATATAGCATCTAAGGACAATGACAAGCAAAAGAAGACTTCCAACTCCTAAACACTAGTAGAAAAAGGGTCAAACGTGAAGCACATTAGTGCCGGTTTGTATTTGAGCCGGTACTAATGGTACCATTAGTGCCGGTTCGAACGGATTTGCATTAATGCCGGTTCGTGTTGAACCTTTAGTACCGGTTCGTGGCACGAACCGGCACTAAAGGGGTGGTGGCAGGCTGGCGTCAGGCCGGGGCCCCACTATCACCTTTAGTACCGGTTCGTGGCACAAGCCGGTACTAAAGGTCTAACCTTTAGTACCGGTTCGTGCCACGAACCGGTACTAAAGGGGTCTAACCTATAGAACCGGTACTAAAGGTCCCATTTTCAAACTCTGCCCCCCCCCCCCCGGTGGATCGCCTTTTCAGTTTTAAAAAAAATAAAAGAAAATAATGGAAATGTCAAAAAAATAAAAGAAAATAAGTTTCTCATGTGATATGTGGTCTAGTTGTTGGGAAAATTTGCAAATGTGAATTTTGACTTTATTTGCAAAATCTCTCTGAAATTTGTAAAAATGGGCATAACTTTTGCATACTAACTCGGATGAAAAAGTTTTTTATATGAAAAATCATCTACTCGAAAAGTTACATCCGAATTTAACTGGGGGAACCCCGTTAAACATTTGCAAAATCCCCAAAAACCTAATAGAAAAAAGTTACGGGGCTTTTAAGATCTAGAGTGGAAAAAATTGAAAAATATTCAAACAGTGGGCAAATTGTGGTCAAACAATGGTCAAACTAATTATTCAAGAATATTAGTGTTACTAAATAATTATTTCAATTTTTTGAATTTTGGTCAAATCTGGTCAAACTATGGTCAAACTGTGGTCAAACTATGGTCAAACTTATTCAAGAAATATTAGCGTTACTAAATAATTACTGTTTTTTTAGAATAATAGTTTCAAACTAAAACGGTTAAATGTGTGACTTCATGCTCAAGCTAAACTCCTGAGGGTTAATAGGATTGACATCTTACTATTATCAGGAAAACAACAAGTGCAGACTCGGAAATGAAGGAGAATAGAACCTGAAAGTTAAGCGTGCTCGGGCTGGAGTAGTGAGAGGGATGGGTGACCGGTCAGGAAGTTAGATGATTTGGAATGACTGATCCACACTTGAGCAGTTAAGAGAGGTGATTAGAGACTAAATCATCAAATAATTCAGAAAAATTAAAAATTAAAAAATCAAAAAAAATTCCAAAATTTTCAAAAAAAAATTCAAAAAAAAAACTTTAGTACCGGTTGGTAACACCAACCGGTACTAAAGGTCCCCCGTACCAGGGCGCGAGCTCACGCCACGTGGTTCCCCTTTAGCACCGGTTCGTGCTGAACCAGTACTAAAGGGGGGGGGCCTTTAGTGCCGAAATGTTAGTGCCGGTTCCATAACCAGCACTAAAGGCCCTTACAAACCGGTGCTAATGGCCCGTTTTCTACTAGTGAAAGAATATCACTATATTCTGCAAGCATATTGTAGAATCCAATTCCTTCATAGCATTAGAGCTCAAGATATGAAAATTACAATTGTGATTGTGTCGTTTTCATGCTTGGTCCCATAAAACATAAAGGCAACTAGTGTGCAATTTCTTGCCTTGTTAGAATTACCTCTTGGTAATACTCCTTACACTCCTCATGGTTAAGATCATCTTCTTTCATGAAGACATACCTAGCCACCGCCATGACCTATCTTCCTTGAGCTTCTCAAAGCATTGGATGCACTATTGTTGCTCTGTAATTCTCCACCACAAGATATCTCTCTAACAAGACGGCATCCTTTTCGAACAAAGAAATCATTCGCTGCTTCTCCTCATCCTTGAAATTCCACATAGTCGGCCTCCTCCCTCTCTTTGGCATACTTAAATTGGAGTGTATCTATAGTGTTTCATCACTCTATGTATATATGACCAGAAGAATCTTACATCAACTATTCATCTTGCTCAAAATAGGAGTTGATGTCAGAAAGTGGGGATATAAATACCTTATATAGGTGGAAGTGCATCCAAATTGGAACCACCAATCCACTTGTGAATGGCAGCATTCCTGTATATACATTTTGCGGCACCGGAGCCAATGCCCGCCAACCCCCCACCATCTTCCTCATCCCATGCAAGGCTTGACGCTGTTGTCTCGGTGGAACTTGTCTCCGGTGACATTAGTCGCACCCAGGAGGTTGAATTTCCTACCACATATCACACCTCTCTCTATTCCCAAGTTTGAATATATGGGCATTGCTACCTCTTGAGCACTGCGTTGGTTTTCCCTTGAAGAGGAAAGGGTGATGCAGTAAAGCAGCGTAAGTATTTCCCTCAGTTTTTGAGAACCAAGGTATCAATCCAGTAGGAGACCACGCGCGAGTCACCTCGTACCTACACAAACAAATAAGAACCTCGCAACCAACGCGATAAAGGGGTTGTCAATCCCTTCACAGCCACTTGCAAGAGTGAGATCTGATAGAGATAATAATAATAAGATAAATATTTTTGGTATTTTTATGATATAGATTGAAAGTAAAGATTGCAAAATAAAATAGATTGGAAACTTGTATGATGGAAAATAGACCCGGGGCCATAGGTTTCACTAGTGGCTTCTCTCAAGATAGCATAAGTATTACGGTGGGTAAACAAATTACTGTCGAGCAATTGATAGAAAAGCGAATAATTATGAGAATATCTAGGCATGATCATGTATATAGGCATCACGTCCGCAACAAGTAGACCGAAATGATTCTGCATCTACTACTATTACTCCACACATCGACCGCTATCCAGCATGCATCTAGAGTATTAAGTTCATAAGAACAGAGTAACGCCTTAAGCAAGATGACATGATGTAGAGGGATAAACTCATGCAATATGATATAAACCCCATCTTTTTATCCTCGATGGCAACAATACAATACGTGTCGTTTCCCCTACTGTCACTGGGATCGAGCACCGCAAGATTGAACCCAAAGCTAAGCACTTCTCCCATTGCAAGAAAGATCAATCTAGTAGGCCAAACTAAACCGATAATTCGAAAAGACTTGCAAAGATAAACCAATCATACATAAATGAATTCAGAGAAGAATCAAATATTATTCATAGATAATCTGGATCATAAACCCACAATTCATCGGATCTCTACAAACACACCATAAAAGAAGATTACATCGAATAGATCTCCAAGAGAATCGAGGAGAACTTTGTATTGAGATCCAAAGAGAGAGAGAGAGAACAAGCCATATAGCTACTAGCTATGGACCCGAAGGTCTGAAGTAAACTACTCACACATCACCGGAGAGACCATGGAGTTGATGTAGAGGCCCTCCGTGATCAATGCCCCCTCCGACGGAGCTCCGGAAAATGCCCCAAGATGAGATCTCCCGGGTACAGAAGGTTGCGGCGGTGGAATTAGGTTTTCGTGGTGCTCCTGGATGTTTGCGGGGTACGTGGACTTATATAGGAGGAAGAAGTAGGTCGGTGGAGCAACGAGGGGCCCACGAGGGTGTAGGGCACGCCTAGTGGGGTAGGCGCGCCTCCTGCCTCATGGCCTCCTCGATTGTTTCTTGACGCCCACTCCAAGTCTCCTGGATCACGTTTGTTGAGAAAATCACGTTCCCGAAGGTTTCATTCCGTTTGGACTTCATTTGATATTCCTTTTCTGCGAAACACTGAAATAGGCAAAAAACAACAATTTGGGTTGGGCGTTCGGTTAATAGGCTAGTCCCAAAAATGATATAAAAGTGTAAAATAAAGCCCATTAACATCCAAAATAGATAATATAATAGCATGGAGCAATCAAGAATTATAGATACGTTAGAGACGTATCAGGCATGCATTTTTTATAGTAATGATATTGATGACAACTTCTGGAATGAATTAAAAGATATGGTACTTGAAAAAATTATATTCAGAAAAACTTTGAGGCTACATGCCACCGAATACATGCTCTAAGAATTTCATATATTAAAACCGACACATGTTTAATTCAAACCAATTTTTTCCTCAAAAACAGAAAGTACCACCTGTTGTTGCTGCAGTCATCTATATATGCATGTAAATTTGTGTATTTGCTAATTGCAAAGATTGGGACATCATGTGTTACTGATTGTCGACAATAAAAACGAACATATACTTTGCTTTGTGAAACCAAACTTAAAGTATACAATAAGTGAACCAATAAGTCTTTTCTTTATAGAAGGGTTTGGCTTGTTCACAAGTTAATAATTTAAATTAGAAAAATGTAACAATCACTTTCCAAAAATATAAAACTAAATAACATCCTGATAATAGATTTAAGTTTTACATACTAACATGGACATACCTCACTCCCATCTACCCTAGCCCTATAAATGAATCATACAATTAGAAGTATCTGTCATAATATATTGATCTTGATCAAGATATGAGTTGTGGTTCAAAGGAGGGTACGAGAACTCCTTTAGATGCATGTGGGATTAAAGCGGAACCATCTATCATGTCCTCTAAAGAATAATCATATTTTTTTGGTAATGTCATTCGTAGGCCATCCTTCATTCCACGGGCATAGTCAAGAACATGTGTCAAAGCAATTTCAGTGAGAAATGTTTGGTGAATGTAATACAATACTTCACGGTAATAACTGAGGATTTTGTTTAACATAGACATCGAATATTATGTAACAATATGAAGGCCATGTGTAACTAAAGCGCATGCAAATACTCCAAACATATATAAAGCAAATCTAACCCGTAAGCATGTGTTGGCTAAGAATATGCTAAGCAGCATTGAAGGTTGTAATTATTTGTTAAATATAGGTTGTCGGATAAGGACACTCATATACAATCACGGAAAAACACATGTGCAAACTTCCAACAATGATTTTTTTAACTACATGTTCTTGTTTGACAACAAAATTACAAGGTCAAGGAAACACTTTCTTTAGAATTAGTAAGTAAAGCAATAATTTACATGTGGCATAAAAGTGGAATACACACGACCTTGAAATGTCAGATGGGAAATTATTTATTCAAAGGTGACAATATATAACATCCAAGGATAATGACAAGCAAAAGGAGACTTCCAACTCATAAAGAATATCACTATATTATGAGAATATTGTATAATCCAATTTCTTGCTAGCCTTAGAGCTCAAGATATGAAAATTACAATTGTTATTGTGTCATTTTCATGCTTGGTCGCATAGAATCTAAAGGAAACTAGTGTGTTGTTTATCACTTGGTCAGAATTACCTCTTGATAATACTCCTTACACTGCTCATGGTTAAGATCATCTTCTTTCATAAAGAGATACCTAGCCACCACCCCGTGCTCTCTTCCTTGAGCTTCTCGAAGCATTGGATGCACTATTGTTGCTCTGTGATTCTCCACCACAAGATATTTCTCTAATTGGACAACATCCATTTCAAACAAAGACATCATTCACTGCTTCTCCTAACCCTTGAAATTCCTCACAGTCGGCCTCTTCCCTCTCTTTGGCATACATAAACTGGAGCGAATCTATAGTGTTTCATCACTATATGTATATATATGACAAGAAGAATCTCACTTCATATATTCATCTTGCTCAAAATAGGAGTTGCAGTCATAAAGTGGGGATAGAAATACCTTATATAGGTGGAAGTGCATCAAAATTGGAACCACCAATCCATCTCTCAATGGCATCCCTCCCGTATATGCATTTTGTGCCACCGGAGACAATGTCCACCAACCCCCACCACCATCTTCCTCATCGCATGCCAGGCTTGACGCTGTTGTCTCAGTGCAACTCGCCTCTAGTTACATTAGACGCACCTAGGAGGTTGCATTTCCAACCACATGTCACACCTCTCTCTATTCCCAACTGTCAATACATGGGCATGAATTTTTTATAGTAAGGATATTGATGAAAACTTGTGGGATGAATTAAAATATTCGGTACTTGTAAAATTAAATTCCAAAAAACTTTGAGACTACATGCTACCAATTACATGCTCTAAGATTTCATATTTTAAAAGTGGCACATGTTTAATTCAAACCAATTTTTTCCTCGGAAAGAGAAATTGACACCTGTTGTTGCTGAAGTGATCTATATATGCATGTAGATTTGTGTATTTGCTAATTGGAAAGATCAAGACAACATGTGTTACTGATCATCGACAATAAAAACCAACATATACCCTGCGATTTATGAAACCAAACTCAAAGTCTACAATAAGTGAACCAATAAGTCTTCTCTACTTAGAAGTGTTTGGCTTGTTCACACGTTAATAATTTAAATCAGAAAATGTAACAACCAGTTTCCAAAAATCTAAAAGTATATAACATCCTGATAATAGAATTAAGTTTTGAATACTAAAATGGAGATACCTCATTCCCAACTGCCCGAGCCCTACATATGAATCATACAACTAGAGGATTTTTCCTAGTATATTGATCTTGATCAAGATATGAGTTGTGGTTCGAAGGAGCGTACGAGCACTCCTTATATAGATGCACATGGGATCAAAGCGGAACCGTCTATCATGTTCTCCAAAGAATAATCATATGTTTTGGTAATGTCATTCTTAGGCCATACTTCATTCCACGGGCACAGTCAAGAACTCATGTCAGTATAACTTTAGTGAGAAATGTTTGATGAATGTAATACAATACTTCACGGTAATAATTAGCTAAGGGTTCTGTTTAACATAGACATTGATTATTATGCAACAATATGAAAGTTCATGTGTTACTAAAGCGCATGCAAATACTCCAAACATATAAAAAGCAAAGCTAATACGTAAGCAAGTGTTGGCTAAAAATATGCTAAGCAGCATTGAAGGTTGTAATTATTTGCTAAACATAGGTTGTCGGATAAGGACACTTAGATACAATCAATGAGAAACATATGTGCCAACTTCCAACACTGAAATTTCGAAACTACATGTTCTTGTTTGACAACAGAATTACAAGGTCAAGAGTACACACTCTTTAGAATTAGTAAGTAAAGTTATAATTTACACGCGATATAAAAGTGGAATACACACGACCTTGAAATGTTAGACAGGAAATTATTTATTCAAATTGGAACCACCAATCCATCTCTCAATGGCATCCCTCCCGTATATGCATTTTGTGCCACCGGAGACAACGTCCGCCAACCCCCGCCACCATCTTCCTCATCCCATGCCAGGCTTGATGTTGTTGTCTCGGTGCAACTCTCCTCCGACGACATTAGACGCACCAAGGAGGTTGCATTTCCTACCACATATCACACCTCTCTCTATTCCCAAGTGTGAATATATGTGCATGCCTTTTTTATAGTAAGGATATTGATGACAACTTGTGGATGATTGAAAATATTTGGTACTTGCAAAAATTAAATTCAGAAAAACTTTGAGGCTACTAATAACCCACAAGTATAGGGGATCACAACAGTTTTCGAGGGTAGAGTATTCAACCCAAATTTATTGATTCTACACAAGGGCAACCAAAGAATATTCACAAGTATTAGCAGCTGAGTTGTCAATTCAATCACACCTGGGGATTCATTATCTGCATCAAAGTGATCAGTAGTACAGTAGTATGATAGTTTTGATAATAGTTGTAACAACAATAGTAACGGTAACAGTGGTAGCAATGATTTTGTAGCAAGTGTAACAGTAATAGTAGCAATAGTAACTTAGCAAGATCAATATATAGGAAAATCGTAGGCATTGGATCGGTGGATTCGTTGGATGATATTCATCATATAACAATCATAACCTAGGGCGATACAAAACTAGCTCCAGTTAAATATAATGTAGGCATGTATTCCGTAAATAGTCATACGTGCTTACGGAAAGTACTTGCATGCCATCTTTTGTCCTACCCTCCCGTGGCAGCAGGGTCCATTTGGAAACTAAGGGATATTAAGGCCTCCATGTAAAAGAGAACTGGAACAAAGCATTAGCACATAGTGAATACATGAACTCCTCAAACTACGGTTATCACCAGAAAGTATCCGAAATACTGTCACTCCGGGGTTTACAGATCATAACACGTAATAGGTGAATATGACTTGCAAGATCGGATCTCAAACATAGATATAATGGTGATAACATAAACGGTTCAGATATGAAATCATGGCACCCGGGCCCAAAGTGACAAGCATTAAGCATGTCAAAGTCATATCAACATCAATCTCAGAACATAATGGATACTAGGGATCAAGCCCTAACAAAACTAACTCTATTACATGATGAATCTCATCCAATTCCTCACCGACCAATGAGCCTACGAAGGAATTACTCAATCCTGGTGGGGAGCATCATGGAATTGGCGATGAGGAAGGGTTGGTGATGACGAAGATCGAAGACCCCCCTCTCCAGAGCCCCAAACGGACTCCAGATCTGGCCTCCCGATGAAGAACATGAGGTGGCGGCGGCTCCGTATCATGAAACGAGATAATTCTTCCTTCCTGATTTTTTTTGGAAAAATGTGATTTTATAGCGTTGGAGATAGGGTCTGCGGGGCCACCAAGTGGGCACAACCCACCCGAACGCGCCAGGAGGGGGGGTGCGCCCTGGTGGGTTGTGCTCCCCCAGGGACCCCCTTCGGTGGTTCTTGGCTCTAGTATTTTTATTTTATTGTATAAAAAAGTCCATTCTACTACCCTGAATAAAGTGGCTGGTTCACTTTACTCCTTGATCTATTTTTTGGCTTATTCTACCCCATAAACAAACCAAAACCTGACAGAACACCCCCTGGCTGATTTGTCTCCACACGTTGCTGATGTGGCACTAGTCAACGGTGGGTTTGACCTTGGTGGGGCCCCCTTGTCAGGTTTCTCTGACCTCTCTTTCTCTCTCCGGGTCAGATCTGCCGTCGCATGAAGGAGCTCGCCCCGGTCGCGGCACCCCGCTCGGTCTCTCCTCGCTCCTCCGTGGCATTGGCTCCACTACCATCCGCCCTGTCGCCGCTCCGGCTGCATGCCTGCGCCGTCCCGCCTCCTCCCCGAGCTTGCGCCATCGTCCCCGGCCGCCCCCGCACGTTGCTCGCACTGTCGTCCCCGGCCGCCCGCCCCCGCTTTGCCCTCACGCATGCGAACCCGTCCGCGTCCCGTGTCGCTGTGCCTGGCCGCGCCCGGCCTCCCCTCCTCGGCGCGCGTTGTCTCCGCCTGCCCCGATGTCGGTCCGTCCACCCGCCGGCTCCACGCGCACCGGCTGCCGCCACTGTGGTCGGCTGCTACTGCAGTAGGGGGCCGCCCCTTTTTTCTTCTATTTCTTTGATTTTTTTAAAAAAAAATTACGAGTGGGTCCCACCCATAGGTCAAATACCACCTTTGACCATGTCCACATCACCATCCGGTTTGGGTAAACCACTTAGGGTGTTTTTGTCCGGTATGAGAATGTTTAGGGGGGAGGGTAAAGGAACCAAAAAATAGATCAGGGGGTCATGTGAACCACCAACTTTGTTCAGGGTAGTAAAATAGACCCTTTTCTTTATTGTATAAAAATTCTCCAAAAAGTTTCGTTCCAATCCAAGAACTTCTATTTCGCCACAAAAACAACACCATGGTAGTTCTGCTGAAAACATCATCAGTCCAGGTTAGTTTCATTAAAATCATGCAAATTAGAGTACAAAACAAGAAGAAAAGTGTCAGGAAAAGTAGATACGATTGAGACGTATCAGCTACATGCTACCGAATACATGCTCTAAGAATTTCATATATTAAAAGCGACACATGTTTAATTCAAACCAATTTTTTCCTCAAAAAAAGAAAGTAACACCTGTTGTTGCTTAAGTGATCTATATATGCATGTAAATTTGTGTATTTGATAATTCCAAAGATCGGGACATCATTTGCTAGTCATTGTTGACAATAAAAACCAACATATACCCTGCTTTGTGAAAGAAAACTTAAAGTATACAATAAGTGAACCAATAAGTCTTTTCTACTTAGAAGGGTTTGGCTTGTTCACAAGTTAATAATTTAAATCAGAAAAATGTAAGAATAACTTTCCAAAAATATAAAACTAAATAGCATCTTGATGATATATTTAAGTTTTATATACTAACATGGACATAACTCACTACCAACCACTCGAGCCCTACAAATAAATCATACAACTAGAAGTATACGTCCTAATATATTGATCTTGATCAAGATATGAGTTGTGGTTCGATGCAGGGTACGAGAACTCCTTTAGATGCACGTGGGATTAAAGCGGAAACATCTATCATGTCCTCTAAAGAATAATCATATTTTTTGGGTAATGTCATTCGTAGGCCATCCTTCGTTCCACGGGCACAGTCAAGAACAAGTGCCAAAGCAATTTTAGTGAGAAATGTTTGGTGAATGTAATACAATACTTCACGGTTAAAACTGAGGTCTTTATTAACATAGACATCGATTATTATGCAACAAGATGAAAGATCATGTGTTACTAAAGGACATGCAAATACTCCAAATATATATAAAGCAAAGCTAATCCGTAAGCAAGTGCCTGGGTAAAAATATGCTAAGCAGCATTGAAGGTTGTAATTATTTGCTAAACATAGGTTCTCGGCTGAGGACACTTATATACAATCACTGAAAAAATTGCAAACTTCCAACAATGAAATTACTTAACTTCATGTTCTTGTTTGACAACAAAAGTACAAGGTCAAGAAAACACACTCTTTATAATTATTAAGTATAGTTATAATTTACATGTGATATAAAAGTGGAATACACATGACCTTGAAATATCAGATGGTAAATTATTTATTCAAAGGTGACAATATATAGCATCTAAGGACAATGACAAGCAAAAAGAGACTTCCAACTCATAAAGAATATCACTATATTCCGCGAGCATATTGTATAATCCGATTTCTTGCTAGCCTTAGAGCTCAAGATATGAAAATTACAATTGTGATTGTGTCGTTTTCATGCTTGGTCCCATAGAATCTAAAGGCAACTAGTGTGCAATTTCTTGCTTGGTCAGAATTACCTATTGGTAATACTCCTTACACTCCTCATGGTTAAGATCATCATCTTTCATAAAGACATACCTAGCCACCACTCCTTGCTCTCTTCCTTGAACTTCTCAAAGCGTTGGATGCACTATTGTTGCTCTCTGATTCACCACCACAAGATATCTCTCTAAATGGATAACATCCTTTTCCAACAAAGACATCATTTTCTGCTTCTCCTAATCCTTGAAATTCCTCATAGTCGGCCTCTTCCCTCTCTTTGGCATACCTAAATTGGAGCGAATCTATGGTGTTTCATCGCTATATGTATATATGACAAGAAGAATCTCACTTCGTATATTCATCTTGCTCTAAATAAGAGTTGGTGTTAGAAAGTGGGGATAGAAACACCTTATATAGGTGGAAGTGCATCCAAATTGGAACCATCAATCCATCTCTCATCGGCATCCCTCCCATATATGCATTTTGTGCCACTGGAGATAACGTCCGCCAACCCCCACCACCGTCTTCCTCATACCATGCAAGGCTCGACGTTGTTGTCTCGGTGCAACTCGCCTCCGGTGACATTAGCTGTAGCCAAGAGGTTGCATTTCCCACCGCATCTCACACCTCTCTCTATTCCCATGTGTGAATATATGTGCATGCCTTTTTTGATAATAAGGATATTGATGCCAACTTGTGGGATGAACTAAAAGATTTGGTAGTTTTAAAAATTAAATTCAATTAAACATTGAGGCTATATGCTACCGAATACATGCTCTAAGAATTTCATAAATTTAAAGCGGCACATGTTTAATTGGAACCAATTTCTTTCCTTATAAATAATAAGTGATACTTGTTGTTGCTGAAGTGATCTATATATGCGTGTAAATTTGTGTATTTGCCAATTGCAAAGACCGGGACATCATGTGTTATTGCTTGTCAACAATAAAACCAACATATAGCCTGCGATTTATGAAACCAAACTCAAAGTTTATATTAAGTAAACCAATAAGTCTTGTCTACTTAGAAGGGTTTGGCTTATTCACAAGTTAATAATTTAAATCATAAAATGTAACAACCACTTTCCAAACATTTGAGACTAAATAACATCGTGATAATAGGATTAAGTTCGAAATACTAAAATGGACATACCCCACTCCCACCTACCCGATCCGTACAAATGAATCATACAACTAGAAGTACCTATCCTAATATATTGATCTTGATCAAGATATGTGTTGCGGTTTGAATGAGCGTATGAGAACTCCTTATATGGATGCACATGGGATCAAAGCGGAACCATCTATCATGTCCTCTAAAGAATAATCATATATTTTGGTAATTTCATTTGTAGGCCATCCTTCATTCCACGGGCACATTCGAGAACAAGTGTCAGTGTAATTTTAGTTAGAAATATTTGGTGAGTGCAATACAATACTTCACGGTAATAATTAACTAAGGGTTTGGTTTAACATAGACATCGATTATTATGCAACAATATGAACCGTCATGTGTTACTAAAGCGCATGCAAATACTGCAAAAATATATAAAGTAAAGCTAATCCGTAAGCATGTGTTGGCTAAAAATATGCGAAGTAGCATTGAAGGTTGTAATTATTTGTTAAACATAGTTTGTCAGATAAGGACACTCATATACAATCACGAAAAAACATATGTGCAAACTTCCAACACTGAAATTGCTTAACCACATGTTCTTGTTTGACAACAAAATTACAAGGTCAAGAAAGCACATTCTTTCCAATTAGTAAGTAAAGCAATAATTTACATGTGGTATAAAAGTGGAATACACACGACCTTGAAATGTGAAATGGTAAATTATTTATTTAGAGGTGACAATATATAGCATCTAAGGACAATGATAAGCAAAACGAGACTTCCAACTCATAAAGAATATCACTATATTCTGCAAGAATATTGTATACTCCGATTTCTTGCTACCCTTAGAGCTCAAGATATGAAAATTACAATTGTGATTGTGTCATTTTCATGCTTGGTCCCATAGAATCTAAAGGCATCTAGTGTGCAATTTCTTGCTTGGTCAGAATTACCTCTTGGTAATTCTCCTTACACTCTTCATGGTTAAGATCATCTTCTTTCATAAAGACATACCTAGCCACCACCCAGTGCTCTCTTCCTCGAGCTTCTCAAAGCGTTGGATGCACTATTGTTGCTTTGTGATTCTCCACCGCAAGATATCTCTCTAACTGGACAACATCCTTTTCCAACAAAGATATCATTTGCTGCTTCTCCTAATCCTTGAAATTCCTCACAGTCGGCCTCCTCCCTCTCTTTGGCATACTTAAATTGGAGCGAATCTAGAGTGTTTCATCACTATATGTATATATGACAAGAAGAATCTCACTTCGTATATTCATCTTGCTCAAAATAGGAGTTGCTGTCAGAAAGTGGGGATAGAAACACCTTATATAGGTGTAAGTGCATCCAAATTGTAACCATCAATCCATCTCTCAAGGGCATCCCTCCCATATATGCATTTTGTACCACCAGAGACAACGTCCGCCAACCCCCACCACCGCCTTCCTCATCCCATGCCAGGCTTGACGCCGTTGTCTCGGTGCAACACTCCTCCGGCGACATTATCCGCACCCAAGAGGTTGCATTTCCTACCGCATCTCACACCTCTCTCTATTGCCAAATGTGAATTCATGGGCATGGATTTTTTATAGTAAGGACATTGATGACAACTTGTGGGATGAACTTAAACTACCTGTAGTTGTAAAAATTAAATTCAAAAAAACTTCGAGGCTACATGCTACCGAATAGATGCTCTAAGAATTTCATAAAATAAAAGTGTCACATCTTTAATTTGAACCAATTTCTTTCCTTAGAAACAGAAACTGGCACCTGTTGTTCCTAAAGTGATCTATATATTGGTGTAAATTTGTGTATTTGCCAATTGCAAAGATCGGGACATCATTGTTACTGCTTGTCAACAATAAAAACCAACACATAGCCTGCGACTTATGAAACCAAACTCAAGGCTTATAATAAGTAAACCAATAAGTCTTCTCTACTTAGAAGGGTTTGGCTTGTTCACAAGTTAATAATTTAAATCAGAAAATGTAACAACCACTTTCCAAAAATCTGAAACTAAATAACATTCTAATAATAGGATTAAGTTTGAAATATTAAATGGACATACCTCACTCCCAGCTACCTGAGCCCTATAAATGAATCATACAACTTGAATTATCTGCCTAATATATTGATCTTGATCAGGATATGAGTTGTGGTTCGAAGGAGGGTACGACAACTCCATATATAGATGCACGTGGGATCAAAGCGTAACCATCTATCATGTCCTCTAAAGAATAATCATATTTTTTGGTAATGTCACTCTTAGGCCATCCTTCATTCCACGGGCATAGTCAAGAACATGTGTCAGTGCAAGTTTAGTGAGTAATTTGGTGAATGCAGTACAATACTTCATGGTAATAATTAACTAATGGTTCTATTTAACATAGACATCAATTATTATGCAACAACATGAAAGGTCTTGTGTTGCTAAAGTGCATGCAAATACTCCAAACATATATAAAGCAAAGCTAATGCATAAGCATGTATTGGCTAAAAATATGCTAAGAAGCATTGAAGGTTGTAATTATTTGCTACACATAGGTTGTCGGATGCAGACACCTATATACAATCACTGAAAAACATATGTGCAAACTTCCAACAATGTAATTGCTTAACTACATGTTCTTGTTTGACAACAAAATTACAAGGTCAAGAAAACACACTCTTTAGAATTAGTAAGTAAAGTAATAATTTACATGTGGTATAAAAGTGGAATACACACGAAATTTGCACATCTAAGTACAATGGCAAGCAAAAGGAGACTTCCAACTCATAAAGAATATCACTATATTCGGCAAGAATATTGTATAATCCGATTTCTTGCTAGCCTTAGAGCTCAAGATATGAAAATCACAATTGTGATTGTGTCTCTTTCATGCTTGGTCCCATAGAATCGAGAGGCAACTAGTGTGCAATTTCTTGCTTGGCCAGAATTACCTCTTGGTAATACTCCTTACACTCCTCATGGTTAAGATCATCTTTTTTCATAAAGACATACCTAGCCACCACCCGTGCTCTCTTCCTTGAGCTTCTCAAAGCATTGGATGCACTATTGTTGCTATGTGATTCTCCACCACAAGATCTTATATTTACTAATTGGAGGCACCATACGAGTTACCATGTTAATCCCCGGGTTTAAGCTGTAAGCATCCGTTGGATAAAAAATGAACAATTGAGATAGCTCCTTTCAACGTAATCAATCTCCCTCAAAAGTGGGAATCCTCTGAACTTCTCCAGAAGTCCACGAGCTCCCTCAAAAGTTGTAATCCTCTCAATCTCTCCACAACATCACGATCGATCTTCGTCTTCTGATCTTCGCTGCGTTCCATTGATAAACCACTTGATCGAGCCTCTGCCAGGACCACCATGTGCAAGGCACATCAGGTCACTGTCATAGGCTGATGCACCAATCTCTATGGGACTAGGACTCCCATCCGACCTCCTTCTCCAGCTTTTCCTGGCATGGAATCGGGCGCCATCAACTGCTGGAGTTAATCTAATTAAGGGAGAGAAGATAGATGGAAGCACATATGGTTGCTAGCAGCCCTGCACCGATGCCCTCTTGCTGGAGAAACGGTAGGAACACCAGCATTGTGTTTTCTGGCGATGGTATCTTCTTGGTCCACAGATGTGGTCGTCAATATCTCATCTATCTCCGCCTCTCTCACGTAACTACTCCTTAGTTTGGATGTGAGAAATAGTCTTTGTAGTGGGCTATGGATAAAAATTGGGACCAATGTTACATGCATGCCTCAACCCCTATCCTCGCTTCATCTCGCACCAATCTCTATGCCTCAACCACGCCATTGTCAAGTCAAGCCTTGACCTAACTATGTTGCCAACTTGCCATCATCTTATATATTGGCCTATCTTTTCCTCCTGGATCCAACAATATGCAACACAACTTGATCCTGGGCTAATAAGCTCCAGGACAAGATCGCATGGTGGTGATCCATGTAGTCACCAGTCCAAGGTGAAATCTCACCTCCTCAGCTGATTCTTTTAGAGTGGCCGCATTAATATTTTTGTACCACCTGGATCTTAGATTAGCTAATAAGCATATTGCTTGTACATCATGTCGCTGTGGTATCTTAATCTCTATGTCACGGATATGTCTATTGCTAGATTTGTGATCCATGTTTCCATCTTGCAGAGTCCAATTTTACTTAGATAATATTGCAGTTTTATCTCAGTTCCCTATACAGTATTTTTGAGAAGCATATGTAAACTAATAGACTATGTTTCTCAGGCTATATATTTGCTGATTTGTTCACTAGGTGCATGATAAAATCCCTACCAGAGCAAACAATTTCTTTACTACCAGAGATGCAAGTTAAAGTTGGGGGAAAATATGTGCACATGCCTCATGCACGTTTCATGATGAATTTGTTTGTGGCAAAGAACGGTGGGCAGTCAACATAGGTAGACATGATCATCAAGTCTGAAAGTTGGCAATAGTATATGGTATGTATTGATCTTATAAGCACCAATAAAATGCACTGAATATTTATGGTTAATGTACTTAGAAAAGCAAAGTGACATGCAGACTAAAGAGATCTTTTTTTACCAAACAGTTTTGGATATTGTTAAAACGTCTAACTATGTTTTAAAATATTTGAACATACCATGATCCACATGAATCCTTAGAAATTGATAAAATGTGCAAATTTCGTGGATTCATCATGGTCAATTTCTCAATGCATCTAAATCATTGCGTTGTTAATGGATATCATGGTTGTAGCCAACTGTACATCAACATTTACTTAGTTTTAATATGAATGTTTCTAAAGTGTAAGATCAATATTATCCTTCCAACTTTTTAAAGCGAAATGATCATGTTTTTTCTATAGTTCTAAATACATGAATTTTGCACATACTAATTAAATAGTAGTCTAGGATGTAGCTAGACCGTGCAGATGCACAGGTTAATGAGCAGTATCTCTCTAACTGGACAACATCCTTTTCCAACAAAGACAGCATTTGCTGCTTATCCTAATCCTTGAAATTCCTTACAGTCGGCCTCCTCCCTCACTTTGGAATACTTAAATTGGAGCAAATCTGTAGTGTTTCATCACTATATGTATATATGACAAGAAGAATCTCACTTTATTTATTCATCTTGCGCAAAATAGGAGTTGTTATCAGAAAGTGGGGATAGAAACACCTTATATAGGTGGAAGTGCATCCAATTTGGAACCATCAATCCAACTCTCAACGGCAATCCCTCCAATATATGCATTTTGTGCCACTGGAGACAAAGTCAGCCAACCCCACCACCATCTTCCTCATCCCATGTCAGGCTCGAAGTTGTTGTCTCGGTGCAACTCGCCTCCGGTGACATTAGCTGCACCCAAGAGGTTGCATTTCCTACCGCATCCCACTCCTCTCTCTATTATAAGTGTGAATATATAGGCATGCATTTTTTTATAGGAAGGATATTGTTGACAACTTGTGGGATGAACTAAAAGATTCGGTGGATGTAAAAATTAAATTCAAAAAAACTTTTAGGCTACATGCCACTGATTACATGCTCTAAGAATTTCATAAATTAAAAGCGACACATGTTTAATTGGAACCAATTTCTTTCCTCAGAAACAGAAAGTGGCACTTGTTATTGCTGCAGTGATCGATATATGTGTGTAAATTTTTGTATTTGCCAATTGCAAAGATCGGGACATCATGTTTTACTGCTTTTCTACAATAAAAACCAACATATAGCCTGCGATTTATGAAACCAAACTCAAAGTTTATGATAAGTCTTCTCTACTTAGAAGGGTTTGGCTTCTTCACAAGTTAATAATTTAAATCAGAAAATGCAACCACTGTCCGAAAATCTGAAACTAAATGACATCCTAATAATATGATTAAGTTTGAAATAATAAATGGACACACCTCACTCCTAGCTAACCGAGCCCTACAAATGAATCATACAACTAGAAGTATCTGTCCTAATATATTGATCTTGATCAAGATATGAGTTGTGGTTCGAAGGATGGTATGAGAACTCCTTATATAGATGCCCGTGGGATCAAAGCGGAACCATCTATCATGTCCTCTAAAGAATAATCATATTTTTTGGTAATGTCATTCGTAGGCCATCCTTCATTCCACGGGCACAGTTGAGAACATGTCTAAATGTGTGGTGAACACAATACAATACTCCAGGGTAATAATTAACAAAGGGTTCTGTTTAAGATAGACATCAATTATTATGCAACAATATGAAAGGTTATGTGTTACTAAAGCACATGCAAATACTCCAAACATATAAAAAACAAAGCTAATGGCTAAAAATATGCTAAGCAGCATTGAAGGTTGTAATTATTTGCTAAACATAGGTTGTCGGATAAGGACACATAAATACAATCACCGAGAAACATATGTGCAAACTTCCAACGGTGAAATTGCAAAACTACATGTTCTTGTTTGACAACAAAATTACAAGGTCAAGACAACACACTCTTTAGAATCTATCTATTATATATAAAAAGTGCTTTACAGGCTAACCAAATAAAAGATATATAGGCTAGAAAATTCCACAATAATTAGAAATATCCTGCCTTTAATTATGTAAATCAGAATCACAGCCGTTGGATTTACTTTAAAGGTAATCATCTCTAAATTACCCATCATTGCCATTACGTAGAAAATGTCTTGACACGTCTCCAGGATTCATCTACGTAGAAAATGTTGCCATTACGTAGAAAATGTCTTGACACGTCTCCAGGATTCATCTATGCCATCGTAAAAACAAAGAACAAAAAAAAAAAACAGGTCCATATCATAGATTAGTATTTCCCTTACTTGAGTCCATCAACTCTCACCGTCTCACGTGTCCCAAGAAAGAAAACCTACCTCTCACGTATCCACCCAGGAAAGATAAAAAAGAAGGCAATATCCCTCACATGTCAATCATCCAAGTAAAAAAAGACCAATCTCCCTCACGTATCCATCAGGAGCTTACACATCTCTCATCAAAGTTTAGAATTGAAAATATAAAGGGGCAAATGAATAGGACTACATACTCCTGCCGATGCCCTACACAAAATTTTACCCTACCCATTCAATTTGTATAGCTAGAAAGAGATTATACATCACAAAAGTCTGTTAGCCTCCACAGTCAAGAGAAAACAAAAGGAAAAAATCGGATGACCTAGCTTGTGTGCACACCGCCGCCGCCGAGTTTGCCTCGCTGCCCTCAGCTGATCATCTGCACTTCAGTGACCACGGTTTTTCCGCCCCGTCTCCGCTGAGTTTATCTGGCAACCCTCAGCTGATCATCCGACCCTCCGCCATTCATCCACAATTTCCTTCAGGACCTACTAGAACTGACTAGGAAAAAATAGTGCCTCGCCATCGTAGATCCCACGGCCGCTTAATTGGCTGTTAATCTCAAAGAATGACCAGCGAGCTCTTGCTCTTGATTAGTTTTATACCTATACATACTATATTTTTTTGTTTACTTCCTCGCTCCTTGAAATTATTAGCCCCGTTGAGATTAATGGCGTACATATTCATGACTAGGTTCATCTATTGCATGCACGTCTGGCCGGAAGACAGAAGTAATGGGCAGCTGGGTACGTATGTAGTCTAAGCTGTAAGATTTCGAGAGTGCCAAGTTTTATATGGGCGTGGGTTAGGGGCTGATCGTGAATCAATTAGATATCGTAGCCAGGTTTTTCACACGAGGAATAAGTTAGTTTTATTGCCTGCTATGTACGTGCATGCATGTTGAGGACAGCTCCATCCTAAGATCCATATTGTGCATCGAGTGTTCATCAAAACGTACTTCAAGAAATTAATCTCGACAGATTAGCACAATTCTTGCTATTGGTGGGCAGCAAACATAATGAGAAGGTACTGCCATTGGAAGAGAAATTCTGCCAGAACTTGTATGGAGGCGTGGAGGTGCAAAGGAGAAAAGGCCAAGGCTGTCTAATTATTCTCTAGGATAAAAGTACGATATCAAGAAAATAATTATTCATGTTCTTCCTCCTTTGGATCATGAACATAGATCTGAACAATACAAAAGAAAGGCTTCAATCACCTTCTAGATATACATATATATCCTACATGTTCTTTTTATAAGTGTTAAGACTGTTAATGGAGTCGCGGAGTTTTTAAGCCCCCAAAATTAGCATGAGTGTAAATATGATTGAATAAGTTCTCCTTTTAGTTCAGGGTTCGAAGCATAGTGAATATAATTTCTTGAGTATGCTACTCAACATAACTTGGTCAATCGTAACTCTAACTGGGGTACATATGAATGAAAACTTAGTTGGCTGCTCTTCTCTGAAGATTTCTTGTATATGCATGTGATGATTGATGATTTTCTAGAAACATCTCTACCTGCAAAGCTACAACAAGATTTACTAACAGAACAAAGCACTTATCACATATGCAGGAGAATCATATGCCTCAGATCCCGAGTTAGAGTTACACACACGTACTAGGAATAGATCACTTGAATTGTGTGATTTGCATCCAGACATCAAGAAGAACGACCACAATGTGTGCACCGATTTATAGTGTGCGTCAACAAACCGTTGGTGCACTATGCAGACTATGAGCCCACGAGGGACCTCTAAGGCATAGAAGATCGCCCGCACTGAGAGCAAGGTCGTCGTGAATAAAAGGTACTCCCTCCGTTTTTATTTACTCTGCATATTAGAGTTGACTGAAGTCAAACTTCGTAAAGTTTGATCAAGTTTATAGAAAAAAATATAAATATTTATCATAACAAATCTATATGATGTGAAAGTACATTCAATAATAAATCTAAATGTATTTATTTGTTATTATGTATGTTAATATTTGTGTTTATAAACTTGGTCAAAGTTTACAAAACTTGACTTTGACCAAACCTAATACGCGGACTAATTAATAAAAACGGAGGGAGTACTAGATGGTATAGCGCGCTCCGCTGCGCCCTCTAACAGCGTGCCATTAGATGTGATTTTTTTTATCTGCCATCAGAAGTGATTTTAGTAGGGCTAGGTCGTGCATATTTGTTTGTCCTGTCTTTTTTTTTCCTGGAGGACATGTTAACTGTGTACAGGTATTTCCAAGGGATGTTAGCTGTGTCGTTGGTTTCACGTGGGTGTGTGAGTGGCGTTGGGAATGCATAGTATTCGCCTGTTGTTCTGAGTAGTGTCCATCAGTCTGAGATACATGGGTACGCCGCTTAAGCAAAGCAGGGCCACCACAGAAACAACAAAGCGACCAACAAAAATGATAGCACACTCAGTACTCCATCGTCTCTCCGCTGCGGTTGCTGCACAACACATCCAGCAGACCCACATGCCAGGCAGAGAAGTAAAAGCATGAAGTGGCGTAACCAAACTAAAAACGTCTGCCACAATCCCAGAAAAGAGCATTGAGGCCCACATACCAGCCAGTGTAAACCTCCTCATAGCCTTAGCATTGTCCTAGGCAACCACACACCGTGCGTCATGTTGGCCCACTTACCTTATCCATTCCACTCGCTCCTCTCCCCTCCACTCACTTCATCTTCCCACTTTCCCCTCCGCCGCCGCATCGCCGCGTGTGTCCACGAGCTGGCGGCCGCGCGACTCCGCCCGCCGCATCAGTCCCTCTCCTCTCCTCTCCACTCACCACACACGATGATTCTCACTCGCCACCTCTCGCCCTGTCACCTCCCCCCGCCGCATCACGGCGCGCGTCGCCGAGCCCGCAACCACCACGCCATATTGCCGCGACCACCGCACCAGTCTCCGGCGAGCCGTGCGCGACTGATGGGGACGCACGCATCGAGCTTCGTCGCCCAGGCGCGGGTGCTGGATCCGGTCGCGTTCCCTTGGGATCCGCGGCGGTGTTGGTCTCCGGGGAGTTCGACGGTGGATCCGAAGCGGGGCGCATCGATCTACAACGCCAATCGCTCCGGTACGCAGATCCAACCCCTTTCCTCCTCTAATTTTCCTTTTGTTGCATCCCTGAACTGATCTCCTGCTCGCTGATGTATCGAGGCGCCATGAGATGAAATCACAGGCAGGGCTAGGGCGAAGACGGCTCCCCGACGGCCAAGACACGGCCAAGGTGGTGCAGCCTGTGGTCTACATCACAGGCAAGAATCACCACCAAGAGGTCGGGTCACGGTGGTGCAGCCTGTGGTCTACATCGCCTACTACTCCGTCGTCTTCCGCAACCCCCACCACTTCGGCGGAAAGGTGAGACAAACGGCCCCTCCCCGCTCCCCCGTTCACATGAATCCCAACAACATCATGCGAGTTCTATGCTTGTATACTCTATACTTCAAACTATCATCATGTTCATTGCCAAAAGTATCGGTGAATCCCGTGTTTTCAGATAACAACAAGGTTTCTCCTTGCATGATCAGATGGTGCTCTCTAGATCTAACTTACAGTGCAAGTAGTCCATTTAACACCAAGTCAGAAGAAATAAACTATATTCATCCAGGTGATGCCATTCATTTGCTAAGTGGTTATAAACATTTTTTGGTCTGATGCATTTGCTTCTGAATCATGACATGTGTTGTAGTTTACCTGGTTATGTGCATGTTCATGTAAGGAGAGCAAGGATCCCTGTGAGATGCTACTCTATTTTTGCCATTAAATGACACTATTGATCACAATCTTGCTACGGCAGAAACACTATTGATCCGTAGCGTCATAATTTTTTATGGGTTAAATAATAGGGATATTATGTCAAACAATTGAAGCACATTTTATTATTAGTGCAATGCAAATTGATTGTGCAATTTGGGATGTAAGAGCACATTTAGATGGAAGTCATGGTAATAGAATAGGAGTACTAAAAATGTTATGTGTGTTCTATACAGAACGCTTCCCCTTCTATTACATGTCTTGGTCATATGCAATCATCCACCACATCGGTATAACTAATCCCCGTTTGATAGCACGGTTTTTTCTTAGTATTGTAAGAATATTGCAATTTTTTAAAATACCATGGTTTAATTTACCCTGAGCTGTTTGGCAACCACAAAAAACTAAAGTATTTATACTGTGGTATTGTCAAAACCGTGGTATTTTCTCTGCATTAAAAAAAGAACCCCAGACCTCTTTTTTAAAAACAGAGCACGCGAATAAAACGAGCATGTTCGTTATCGCCTTCCTCGCTCCCAAGCCGTCGCTGCCGCCCTGAAGATCGCCAGCCATGGGACAAGCCAAGATAAGGCAATGGAAAGAATAATGGTGTACTTCCTACTGCCACTTGCGGTTCTCCTCTCCTCGCACGCGCCGTGCGTCATGTTGGCCCATGGCCACCTCATGCCCAGATTGCTCATAACATGACCGCGCACACTGTTGGCTGCAACACTAACTCACAACGCACTGCTGGATGTGTTTGCGCAAGCCGTTGTGTGGGATCATAGCCACAACGTATGTCTGCCATGCTGCCATGTCACGGCCTTGCTCGCCGCTGCTTGCTGTGCATGCCTTGCTCCAGAGCGTCGCCCCATGCCTCAGCGCACCTTGCTCGCCGCTGCTTGCTGTACATGCCTTGCTCCAGAGCGTCGTCCAATGCCTCAGCGCACCTTGCTCGCTGCTGCTTGATGTGCATGCCTTGCTCCAGAGCGTCGTCCCATGCCTCAGCGCACCATGCTCGCCGCTGTCGTTCAAGTCACAGCCAAGCCAGAGCGACACCGCGCACTTTTGTGTGGCGCCGTTGTGCGCCCGCTATCATTGATGCATAGCATGCGGCCGAGTCTGTTTATGCATGGCCGTTCAGTTTGCAACAACTGGTCAGCTAAGATCGTCCATGTTTGCACCTTTGCTATGAAACGGCTAGCTAGCTAATTTACATCATTGCAAACATGCACCAGCCAAACACTCTCACAGTATTCCCGATACTACAAAATACTTTGATATGTCAAAATTATGGTTTCTAGTACTTATCGACAAAAATACCGCAGTTTCCAATACTATAGTTTCTGCAGTACTTTGCTGTCAAACACTGCATGCTTTAATCTGTTTTCATGCTGGCCAATTGGAATTTCTCTTCATTTTGTCGAAAAATGGATGTGTAACCTTTTGATTAACCTGTAACATTAAACTTGTCTTGTATCTACTTGATTGGTTTTGCCAAATAATATGAACACACACACTGAACAAAATTTACATGGATTTACAAGATGGGCAATTAATCTTAGTCTCCTTCCTCTTACACTTTTCATATGGTATAGTTCGTAATTAAGTTTAACAGGAATCTTGATTATACTTTGTTGAAGTTGAGGTAGGCATCAGGGCCAGGTAGATTAAAATTGCCACTATTTGCGTAAGTAGCACTGCCAAATGTATTCTAAGGATTTGGCCTCAATCACTAATTATGAAGATTCAGTTTTCATTGTGCCCACTTGACGCTGTCAGCGAGATCCTTTATGCCTTATAATTTAGGTTGTTGTATTCTTTCCTACCACATCCATTGTGTTGCTTTGTTATGCTAAATTAACCACTGGATCGGGAGTATGCTATCAGCAATATCCTTTATGCCTTCTAATTCAGGTTGTGTTATTCTTTCCTACCATGTCCATTGTGTTGTTTTCCGATACACGGGAATTAGAGGAAGGATGTTGGTTTGAACTTTAGACTTGTATCCTGTAGCTAGCTTGCATTTCGTTGACATCCTATCTGGTGCTTCTCCTCATCATTCAGATAAGCGAATGAATAATGACATGCCATACACGAAGGCTATCTCCCATATTGTTGGATCTCGAGTAAATACTTATGCAATATCAGTTTCTTGTTTTCAGAAACTTAAAAACAGTGGCATACAATATTGTCTCACAGAATAGTACAAGCTCCTGCCTTCTAGAGAGCCAATCATACCTATCTTGTTTGATTTGATGGAGGATTATGAAGGGTGCCAGTTCAAGAGATCATGTGCAAGTGAGTTTTTGATTTTCTTTACTATATTGTTCATATAATTTAACTATTTATTATTATTTTATACATGGACTTATAGCTATGTTGTTTACCTTACGAGCAGTAGTGTCTTAGAACATGTTTATAATTCAAGCAAAACTTGGTGACATGTTTCTAATTCGTGATGGTCTGCAAGCTATGATTTATGAGCCGATAGAAAGTTTAAATATTTGTTACATTTGGCAGGCCAGAAGGTGGTTTAGAATATTTTTGTTATATTCATTGTATTACTTGCTCTATCTTGAGAATGTAGTTGGTATTGAAGTATTACATATCCATTGTGAATAGTTTTAGACTATTCCATCGAAACATTTTGTCATCATGCAATTTCTATTAAATGTAATGACTTACAATTATGACTCTGATGATATATATCTTCAGAAGATGGTTATATTTGTTTGTTATCTGGCATGTTGAAACACTTAAGAAGTTAATTGTTTATTTTTCTGGCTCAAATATATTAATGAGAATTCATTAAAAAATTAGGCAATCAACTATGGTCATAACTTAAAAAGTTAGGTGTATGCCACACATGTGATGTCCACAATAGACTGTTAGCCTATAATATCTGCAATAACTGTTTGTATTCAGTTCCAGCCCACCCAATAGGACTGCTTGATTAGATCTAAAATCAATTGTATTGGCTGATACTATCTCCAATGGTGTTATTTCTTTGGAATTTGATGGTATGCCTGACCAAGCATGATCCTAATCTAATAACTGTTACCCTTTTACAGAATAGAAAGATCCAGAAATTTTCATACCTAGAGGACCTCACCTGCTTGGTGCTCCTTGATTACAGAAGGTACTCCTCCGGAATATGTCCTCCAAGTCTGGGTATTTTGATCCTTTGGTATATGTGATGGGCGAAGGGAGAGTAAGGAGGGGGATGAGGGATGGCATAGGAGGTTAACATATATAGGTAGGCAATTAAGGGGAAGGCTGGGTAGCAGATATCTTTCCAGTTCTACCATATATATTAATGTATGGTGCAGATATCTTTCCTTTTTTCATCAGACACACACCTCATAATAAATTAGAAAAGATGTCAGAAATCAGAACTTACTAAAATACTAAAATGTTGTATTAATTTCCTAAACAACTGATCATGGCATAGAAGTTACTGATTGCATGCCATATAACAATGAAATATCTTATTTGTATATTTAAATAATGTTTCTATTTTTAGTATTGTTCAGTTTGAAAAGGTAAACATGAACTTTCTATATAATTTATGTGTATTTAATCAGTTCAATGTGTACTATAAAAGTTCAATTAACAAACAAATAATCTTAAATGTTTTGTTTCTGAAAGTTGGCAATTAACAGCCTTCTGATTTTGTTGTATGCACAATCAAAATCGACTGGGTACGAGCGGCCGTAGGTCACAAGGGGGCGTGGAACTGCTGCAGCCAATCTCAGACAGAGCAGACTCCAGCGATTTTGACCAGCCAGGTACATCCTCTACACGACTAAACGAACGCAACTTGAACAAAATTTGACTTGATTAGTATAGTAGCTTAGTAGTAGTAGGTTACTGCACTCTTATTTATGTCGAACAATCACTGCACCGGATATGCAAGCCTGGGATTATATATGTGTGGGGGTCTGTGATATTGTGAGTGGTCTGACATATGTTAAGCTTGATGATATTTGCACAAACTGTGTAAGACAAACTAACTGTTTGATTTGTTAATTTCTCTTTGACGCGCAAAGCAAAATGCATCGTCGTCTTGGTTGGCTAGGATTAAATTAACCAACCAAAATTTATAAGTTATATTCTCTAATTATAGTGTTTGCCCTAAATTGCTTGATGGTTTCCTCACTTGAAATATTAATATTGCTAAGCTCAATCATGGTATGATCGCATTGTTTTAAAAAACCAATGGCGTTAAGCACATTTATAAGTTCAAACACATGGGCTGTTGAATATCAGTCTTTTTTTAATCAAAATTATTATGAATATACTTCGGTGTTGTGGTGGCTCTTTAATTTCCCTGTACAAATGTCTGTTTTCAGTGCAAATGTGTTCCTTGATCAACTAAACTTGGTGAAAGTACAATCTGGGCGAGCCTTGAAGCCTTCTCATGTAAGAGTATAATCAACTCGATTTTGATAAGTGAGTCCATTACATCATTCTAATAGGATCAAGTTACACTTTAATTTGTAGGCAAAGCATGCAAACATGATCATTGGATTTCAGTAATAATTGAACATGAGGTAAATACGTTCCATCACACTATGATTTACGACAACTGCTTTTCTTTGATTGCTGATGTTGATAAGTAGGCATTGATGTGATACTTATATGTAGTTCTTATTGGCAAATATATAGTTAGGGATCGTATTGTTTTTAAGGCGTCCATAAGGACCTGCAAGCTCAAGGCGTCCAGCTTGCCTTAGGTACCCGAGTAAGGCGTCCGACTTAATATTTAAGTCGTCAGAAGCGTTGCTAAGGCGTTCAGGTTGGCGCCTTGATCCAGATTGGACGCTTTGAGCTTGCCAGACAGGCAGGGAAGTAGTTTTAGGCGGGAAACAGCCCCCCTTCTACCCCACCATCCTCTGCTCTTGATGATGCTCATGTTAAGTTGTTCATTGCTTGCTGTTATCAGTTGTTCAATGCTTCCTGCTTTGCTGGTTGCTCTGCTAGCTGCTTTGTTGTATCGCAATAGAAAATTCACGACGTGCACAGTAACATATCTACTATTAAAGTGGTTTTGGTTTTTACTGTACGTACTGATCAATAAGAAAAACCATTCCTCTCTCATTTTTGTTACTATATTCAGGAACACACAAAATGTAATCAGCACTTATTCGCTAGCTAGAATTGAAGGCAACGGCGAGAGAGGAAGATCAAGGACAACTTCAAAATAAAATAATATATGCAAGGTACATGTTGTATGACCGTCATCAGTTTATTGGCTACTCTCTAGCTGGAATGTGATTATTACCAACGAAGAAAACCTCGTATAGTATAATAGTGCGTGTATGGATGGAGTTATACTATACGAGGTAGTATATGATGTGAGGCACGGAATGTTTGAAAACATCACCTGGTCTACTTTAGGTATGTTGTGAACCTGCCATGGTACAACACAAAAGTACTACGGTTCACCTGGAGCACCAAACCTGGTCCAAACTGGTCTAGAATTAAAGATAAATAAACAACCAAAATAGCTAGTGGATGCCACCATCAAACACTCTTTAAACTTTAAAAATATTTCAGAAAATGTCAGCTGATAATCTTATCAGCACGGGCATTCAAACATATTATTACCTAGCAAGCAACTAAACATGATAATATTTTTAGGTATTTATCGATGCAGCAGTCCTCCTTAGCCACCAATAAATCTCAACGCTGCTCTAACTTGATCTGGAATGTTATCCTTTGCTTCATTCTCCCTGACCATCAAGATCTGGACCATTAGTCGCTTCCTGAGACTTTGTGGATCCTTCAAATTAAGCATATAAAAGTCAGAAGATATATTTAGCAAATATATGAAAGCTGTAACCTCATTACAAATGCACTTACATCAGTCCTAGGCATGTTATGAACCATGTCATTCCCGATAGTTTCATACAGTAGGGCCATCTCCTGTAAAACTTTGAATCCAGAGTCCATGCTGTCACAAAAAAAAACAATATTGTAATAGCTATATTATAACACACACTAATATCTAAGACAAATTTAAAACAGTACCACCGAGGTGAAACATGAATATTCTCTTGTTCGGGCCATTCCAGAAGTTGGTTGTTCCTATCAGGGGCCTCCTGTTGCAAGATAAAGCTCAATTCTTGCTTCACTAAAAGGGCTTCCCTCTGAAGTTCAGTGTCATGGAAGTCCTCCTCAAAATGAAATAAAGCCTGGTTTGAATAATCAATAACGATAGTCCTCTCCATTTCCATTTTCACTGCTAAAAGACCGTATGACAAATCCACGTGTGCCAGTGGGAGAATATACTGCATTTGGTAGATAAAGGTAAATGCCAAACAAAATAACCAAAATAATTTCTAACAATGAGAAAACTTACAATTGTAGGGGTGTGAAACACGTCGTATCTTGGAAAAGGTTCAAGCACGACATTGTTAATGAGCGCATTGGTGCGCTGTTCTTGGCTTAACCAAGTCTGCCTTAGAGCCCGTGCTTGCTCATGGAATCCCAAATTGAAAAAATGTGTCTTTCCAACAGAGTTGGTGCCTGCGGTCCTCTCCGCTGCGTCGGTAGTAATCTTACGCACGGCAAGATTGAAGCACAATGGATGGACAACTCCATCTCCTCTGATGGTGTCTCGAATGATCCGTAGGCTAATCTCGATAGGGAATGGGTGGAGGCTATTAATCCAGATTGTGCTGTCAAAAGGAAGAACAAGGTTCATAATAGTCATAAGTTTAAATAAACGTAAACTCAAACAAACGAACTGTGTTGGTGTCTATAACATATGACTAATTTAACGATAATACATATCACATCAAATCACCTAAAAAAATTTGCAATCTCTACGTAAGTTTAGTATTTTTATATTATGCACGAGCAATAAATTAAACAGATTGCAGTGATTTCATAGTAGCTTATCACTTGTTCAATATTGTTGGGAGTGACTGGGATGGATTTATATGAGAACTTGTATAAAAATTATACATGTATAGGGCAGTGGACCTAGACGATGAAGTGCAAACAAGATTAGATATTTAGGGCTGTGAGAACTTACTCTAGTTGTTCTTCGTCTGAGGAAAGCGTGATGAAATCGTACACGAAGTTGACTGCGTGTCGCACTCCCCCAAAAATCGGTATTGCTTCCATTACTGGGGCAAAACGTCGGTCGTAGCACCGGAAAAGCGAGGAGGGATCAGTGGACGACGGTTATGTCAGGACCCATAGGATTATATATTGAGTAGAGATGATGGCCGTAGGGAACGTGCTCCTTAATGTTCCATATTTGCATGTTTCCGTAAGAAAAAACTATCATAAATTAAGGCAAGATCTTTATTTTGATTGCACTATGCAGATAAATCAGAGACATATTAAATGTTTCCTAATATATGCCTCCCTTTCCCCAGAACTTTCCCAATCGAAAAATAGAAAGAAACAGGATTTAGTATTTCGCGAGCGTTAGCTGCAACGCTCGATGCCCACACGGAAAGCGATCGCTACACCCCCATAATTTAACCGGTGGGCCCTGATGACTTTAATATTAGTTTTCAACGGTGTGGCCCGGTGGCTTTCCTCTAATAAATCTTTCCCCATCTGGATTCAAGCGTTGCGCTCTGTGGGCAACAAAACCCTGGGCAAAGGTAGGGACAGCACCCGGCCATAGGTATGGGGTACCTGCCCCATATTGGACCCGAACAGCGCTAGAGCGGCTGCGACATTATTACATGCCAGAGGGCAATGTTCAATTTAGAAGGAACTAAAATACAAATAAAAAAGTATGAATCTCCCTAAAGAGCACTCCACTTGGAATTTTTGATAGCTTGGACCAATTGCATTGAAGCCTTCTCACAATCCACTCAATTTTGATTACTGAGTCCACTACGTGATGGCAATAGGGGCCAGCTCCACTTTAATTTGCATGCAAGCATGCAACACATAAGCCTTGAACATGAGGTATTTACTTTCCATCAGCCTATGACGTATTTACCACATCTGCTTTTTTTAGAGCTGATATTGATCAGTAGGCATTGCCAAATATAATTCATGACTTCACGGTTAAATTCACATATCCTGGTTGGACTTACACAAGTGTCGGCCCATGCTAGGAAGTATGAATGTTATACACGATGATAGCGTGTGTAAAATTCAATGGTAGAGGAAGTGACAGGGGATTTATATGAATGTTCCGCTTTGTACATATTCGAGGTAAAGACAGTAGCTACAGAAACAGGTAGTGGAACAATGCTGCTGCCGAAGGATGTAAATATCCTATGCACGCACATGCATTTGCCTAGTATAGGAAAAACATTAAAACCCTGGCGACTCATCTCATCTTGCGTCAAACCCTATTAGCCATGTACAGCTTCCCAAATGGGGCTCACTGCTCATTCATGGCAGACAAACGAATGATTCGTTCGTGACATTCCAACAAATTCAATTAATAATCCAAAAATATGGTAGAAAAACCAAACTTCAATAATACCAAAACACCATAAAGTTTGGATAGTTTGATAATACCAAAACATCATAAATTTTTAAAACATATGTGTTTATCAAATTATTCATATCAAAAATAAATTATTATCAAAGCGATCCCTAACAAAGCTGAAGTATAGGAAAATATTTTTGGCATAGCTGCATGCATCAGTCCATCTTCAGTTGCTCAAAACCCTCAAGGCCGATCTAATCCCTGCCGGGATGTTTGGACTTGCTTCATTGTCTTTGACCATTAGCATCTGGACTGTAACTTGGTGTCTGAGCTGTATTGGATCCTAGGAAAGGTGCAAAAACTCAATCATTTAATAAATTGGTTGGATAATATTTAGCACACATCAACTAATCATATATGAACTTACCCTAGTGTTCATCCAACCCATGTTACGCATACGACCAATCTGATGGGCCATCTCCTGTAGGACAAATAAGCCAGAGTGTTTGCTACGACACAAAAAATGAAATATTAAACATTATAACAGTATGCATCTTATGTATGCGATCAATTTAGTAGATTACCCACGACCAGCAGAGGACATTGTCTCTTGTTCCCAATCCATGATTTGGGTATTCCAACCAGGGATCCTAGTCTGCAACACATTGTTGAAATCTTCCTTCAGCAATGTGATTTCCTTCCTCATCAATATGTTATGAGTGCTATCTTCAGGATCAAACGTGTTGAAGGATGGATCCATCATGACAACCCTCCTCCTCAGCCGGTTGACTACAAGTAACCCGTACGAGGAATCCGAAAGTTTCAATGGTAGTAGATACTGTGGCAGGTCGAGACATGTCAATTGCTATTATAATAAGTATAACTAACTATAAGAACAAGCGTCTCTTACAATTATAGAGTTGAACACATCATATTTAGGAAGAGGCCGGACCACAACGTAGTTAATCAGTGTCGTGATGCGCTCTCCTTGCATCATCCAGGAGTACCTTAGGGCCTGTGACTGAGCATGAAACTGCAAGTCGAAATAATGTTTGCTTCCAACCCAGTTGGTGCCTGCGGTCCTCTCTACTTCAGCGCTAGCAAGCTTACGAACAACAAGGTTGAAGCATTCAGTATGAAGTTTTTTATGAAAAAAAAGGGTGTCCTAGATCATTCGGAGGCTGATTTCGATCTGGTACAGCCGGGCGCTTCTTATCCATATTGCACTGCAAAAGAAATGCACAACAACATTTAGCAAAGGACATCAATTGTCCTCTTCTAGTTTAACTTTATTCGCCATGGCATATATGGATTTTTTTTAATGAGAACCTCGTCTCCTTGCTTACCCGCCTGGCCATCGGAAGGAATTAATTACCTTGGTCAGTCAGCGAAAGAAATAAATGATCCAGTTCATCATCCCAATCCTTCCCATTAGTTTCATTAAAGAATTCAGCCCCAGAGTGTTGGCAATCAAGGGCCAAGAAATAATCCCAAGTCTATCCTATCTCGCCACGGTCGAAAGCAAATCCATGTCTCTTCATATACCGAAATCGTCGTTTCATAGTCTATACTAACCTATAAACCGAATTCATGGTTAGATTGCATGACATTGCACGAGGTCAGATTGTCCCCACCTAGATGTATCTACATGTATCAAATCTAGAACCTTAATTCATGGCATTTGCATGACATTGTTCATGTATAAGGATTCAACTAAAAAACATATAAATGTACCTATCTTAGTTTGCTGTGTACCAGAGTGTTCCTACATGATTTGTATATAGCAAAAGAATGTATAATAAGACAACTTACTTTAATGTATCTTGGTCTCGAACGCCCATATAAAGTGAAATATGTATTGGAGTGCATCTTCCACGACATGCATTGGTGGGGGGAGAAGATCCATGGGCACAGGCACATCCTCCTGGGGCACAGGAACATCCTCCCGGTGCGCGGGCGCACCCTCTTGGGGTGCGGGCGCAGCGTTCCCAATTATCGCCTCCATGGTCTAGAAAATTCGTTATTGATCGGAAATTGATGATGGGATATCTGTGAAGTTGGGTGGGTGGTGAAATAGGACGCTGGTGGAATTTATCAAATTGTTACCGTGACATCTAATTGTTTGGAGAGTTAATATTGCCTTCCAAATAATGAATGTCATATAATTAAATACGTTATTCATTTCCTTGTACAAATTATTTCCAATCGTGTTAGGATCAGATCTTTCTCCCAGTATTAGATAATAACTTCCCAATCCCATAATATTCAGCCATCAAAAGGATTATTCCCTACGTATATATAACCCATAGGCAACTGCCCATGCGTTGCAACGGGGTATATATATTTAGCTGTTCAACACCTATATCGCATAATATAACCTATAACATGTGGAATAATCTATAGCTTCAATTATGCAAATAATGCCAACTGCTTTTACATGTAATGTTCCATATTTTGGTCATTGGTATATCTCCCTGAATTTGAGCTATAAAATACGTTTTTGCTAACATGTGGAATAATCTATAGCTTGAATTTGAGTTATAATATACGTTTTTGGTAACGAACATATAGTTGTGCTTTAAGTAGTATTGCACATATAAATCACATGTCATTGTTTGTGCATCAAGATTGATGTGGGTAGCTTTTTTCTTTATTTTTATGTTTGAGTGGTTCATATAAATGTGCAATAACTAAGACACATCTAGTTATGCCCCTGACATACACATTTCACGCCTTCTTGAAAGAAATATCAAGATTTATCAATAAAATACATCACTACCGAGTATTGTCATAAAATATTAGTGCATGAAACACCTAACATTGGCATTTTATTCCCGCAAATATGCAAAGATCAAGTAAGAGTTTATCATGCTCTTATTATTGCGAAAACTAAGATTAGTAAGTGAAAAATAATGCACGTATTGTTTGCTATATTTTCCAATTGGAACAATATCCTTCCATGCGCGCCATGGGCCCACCATCGTGTTAGGTTCATGGACCAGAGGACTAAGCAGTAGGGTGGTCTCTCTATCTCTCCCTTTCTATGGGACAATTGTAACATGATCTCAAACACCGAGAATGAGGCCTTAATGAATCCTTTGTCTGATGAAGATCTGGGAGGTCATTAACTCTGCCAACCCGAAGGCAGCCTCTTGGCCCTGATGGGTATTCTATTCCCTTCTTCATGAAGTTTTGGCCTTAGCTGCATCGGCTGGTGTGTCAAATCATTCAAGGTTTCTGTGTGGGGACAATTGACATTTATCGCCTTAACTATGTTTTCATTACTCTTATTACTAAAGTGAAATGAGCTGAGCGTCGTGATTTACGACAAGTGCTTTTATTTTAGCGCTGATGTTGATAAGTAGGCATTGACGTGTTAGTTATATATAGTTCGTATTGCCAAATATGTAGTTCATGACTTTACTGTTATAATTGACGGTCACGCACGGGAGTTATAGGGTGCGTCGCAACACAAATGTTTAATATATCCAAAAAAAGTATTTAAACCTATATATACCATCCAATGCATTTTATAGATATCCGTATTGCCAAATAGATAATTCTCAATACGATCCCTAACAAAGATGTAGTAGCCATTTATTTGCGACATACGAAAATGCAATGGACCATATTCATTCGTTCAAAACCCTCAATGTCGCTTTAATTTCATCTGGTATGTTTCCAGCTGCTTCATTGTTTTTTTGTCGTCAGCATCTTGACCAGCAGGTTCTTTCTGAGTTGTATTGAATCCTAGAGAAGATGGAAAAATAGTAATTTATAAATTGATGCAAAATAAATCGCATGATAAACCTCGTTATTGTGTA
Source organism: Triticum urartu (assembly GCF_003073215.2). NCBI lineage: Eukaryota > Viridiplantae > Streptophyta > Magnoliopsida > Poales > Poaceae > Triticum > Triticum urartu. The sequence continues at coordinate 685,645,998 of NC_053028.1, forward strand.
CTTACGTGAGTGGTCTTCCTACCAGAATTAGTAGTACCATTCTGGTGGGCCATCTCCTGTAGGACAAGGAAAGCGGAGTCTTCCCTGTTACAAACAAAATTAACTATATTAAAACTATAACGGTCGGCTTATTACACATGTGATCGATTTACTATATTACCGCCTGCCGTTTGAAGAGATGTCGTGCGTTGACCAGTCCATGAGATTGGTATTCCAACCAGGGATCATCATCTGCAACACATGGTTGAACTCTTGTTTCAACATTGTGATTTCCTTCCTCGTTTCACTGTTATGAAAGTTGTATGGTCCATCATAGACGTCGATTGATGGATCAATTGGGAGAACCCTCCTAGTTTCCTTGCCGACTACAAGTAGTCCGTACGAAGAATCCATAGAAACAAATGGTAGTAGATACTGTCGTAAATAGACACATGTTAGTACAAAATAGAATAAGCAAATTAAATTATAATAATGAGTCTCTTACAATGTTAGAGTTGAACACATCATATTTAGGAAACGGCCGAACAATGGCATTGTCAATCAGCACTGCGGTGCGTGTTTCTTGCTCAATCGAAGAGTGTCTAAGGGCCCGTGCCAGAGAATGAAACTGCAAGTTGAAAAAATGTTTGTTTCCAAGCATTCTTGTACCTGCAGTGCTCTCTACTTCAGCGCTCGCTAGCTTACGAACTACAAGATTGAAGCACTCAGGATGAATTATTCCAAAAAGTCTAATTGTTTCCTGGAGCATCCGTAGGCTGATTTCAATCTGATATGGTCGTTCACTTCTAATCCAAATTGTGCTACCCAAAAAATGCAGACCAATCTTTACCAAGTAACATCCATCCATATATGTATCACATTTAGACTAACTCTTTTGTATAATATAAAGCAGTAAAAAAAGTTACTTAATAATGTTATAACCTGGTAGCTATTTTGTCTTTAATAATGTTATAGATGTATAAAAATAACATGGGCACATGTACCATAGGTAAAAAGGTGTGATACAGAGGCACACATAAAATTTTTAACAACGGTGTAACAGTGCAAATAATATATACACTAAAATATATAACACCTAGACAACCAAACATAATATAGTGGACTATCATGGATAATTATGTCTAGCCTGCTGTGTTGCCCAACTGATATCTAGCCTGATGTGTACGAGAGTAATATGAAGAGCAATACAACTTACTTTAGTGCCTCATAGTCCTAGACAACAGTGATAAACTGAAAAATGTATTCAACGACATCTTCTACGGCATTAACGTTGCCCGCAACCTCCTGAGGGGCGGGCAAAGCCTCTTGTGGTGCGAGCTGAACATCAACTGGCTCGTGCACAGCCTCCATTGATGAGAGTCACGAGTGATCGAGAATTGGTGAAGACTGGGGTGGGTGTTGAAACAGGAGATCGTCGGACGTTATATGAAGGGATCAGTTCCTGTTTGGCGGCTGCATCATATAGACTTATGTGCCTTCCAAATAATACGGCAACTTCCATTGTTGAAAGCCAAATAATAAGCAAACTTTTAATTACGCCTGATTTTCAGCATCAGATTGTACCTAAGGCAGATGGAAGGTGCTCATATCATTCCATCCGTGCATGTCTATATTATTCATTTCCTACTATATAATATTTTCAGCTGCGGACGGATGATATCTTGCGCCCTGATATATATTCACCGAGGTGTGTTGGCAATTAGGATGTCGATCCAGCATATATATAAATGGATATATTATTAATGCTTTTTATTCCCTGCCAAATATATCAAGTCGTTTTTAAGACGTACATCGTTCTTTCTAATTATAAAAAAACGTGACGGGGGCGTATGAGATCTTTCTCCTTTTGTATAGTTGAATATTTTGTTCCTAATGCATGCCATATTTACAGTTCAATCTCAATGAATCGGAAAAAATCAACCTTTGTATAAAACCAGATATCCCGAATTAAGTACGCGTAAAAAAAATACAATCTGCCATAATGGCTACACTTAGAGTTCACAAGCAAAAATAAAACACACTTTAAGAGAAATGATTGTTCTGTGTACATTATTATTCCAAATGTAGATAAAAGGACCAAGGGAAACGAGCTTTTTATTGAGCCGTGTTGAAAAACAAAGTCATCTACTGTCCTTTTTTCCTGACTACAACTGCAGCATTGACGTATGATAGTGTTTCGTCAAGTGTCATTAAGCAGGCTTCATGGATATCTACGAAAAAACAATTTTTTAGTACTAATAACATCGTAATACAGAAAAGAACAAAAAGCCATAAAAATCGAAATAGTTTATAGAACTTACCTTGAAGATGATGAACGTCATCATTAATATCGGGGGAGAACAAGAATGTGCTCTCCCTCATAGTCTCCATGCACTTATCCCTCCGGTTTACCTGTATGTACGAAACTGCAATTTTCTCGAACAAATTTTCAGTGCGCTGCAAGTGGTATACCAGCATGCTCTTGACTTAGGCGTATAAAAAGTATCTCCCGTCTGCAATGATAAAGATATGTTGATGGTAGGCAATTATCAAATATTAATAATCATATAAAACCAAGTACTATTTGGAGTTTACCGAAAATTCATGATGCCTATCTCAATGAAATGGACCTGCCGTCTATATACTGAATCCCACCTATGTTGTATCCTACCAGCATATACAAGAATACCAAGAACATCTGGAAAAAATTAAGTCTGGGTGAGACAAAATGTTAAATCGATAAATATGCAAAAACAAACTAAAAGATGTTGCACCGGTAATGGTTTTGTCCCGTAGCAAGGATATGGCACCAAGTTGTGGGAAAAAAGGTGGACAGATTGTCGATGCAATACTATGCACCGATGTCCTAACCATGGTTATAGCATTTAGTTCAATGACAAACTCCATGCATAGATACCAGAAGTGACCATCTAGCATTTCCATGGGGTTTATCCCGACGCTACTGAAGTCATATGTTAGCCCGGTCAGAATGGCGTTGAATCGATAAGCTTGGTTGCTGAAGGCAATTGCTTCAATCTTTGTTCCCTAGAAATTTTTACAAATTTAGATAACAAGACTTTAGAACACATGTGTATATACATTAAAAAAGGTTGCTATATTTAGTGATCACTAATCTCATACTTCCTGGTCCAGAAGTATGCAACGAAAGTATGGGTTTCCCATTGCATGCACCCTGATATGGGACTTCCACATCACCTTAGCTCGAATGATCCAACATCTTTGATAGATATGTTCCATCTGTACACTTTGAAAATTCAGGTACCTACATAAAATAACCCGAAATGATGGGATAAACAAACGGTGATGTCAGATAAGCATGCATGACGATCTGTACACTTGCCTGTTCATCGGAGGGATGGTAGGCAGAGGCATGATGGGATCCGGTGGATTCGCCATCACCCTCCTCGAGGGCCTCGAGCTGTACGATATCACCATGGTCAGGGAGCTAATGGATGAAGTGTAATGGTTATAAAATGATGACCGGTATTTTCATTACTTGCAATACCGTTTGGTGCTGGTTTTCTTACTTATTGGTCCTTTCTTAATTTTCTTAGTAGTGCATCTTGGTCAGGCCAGCCCTCCACCTTTCTTGTAAGGATCATGGTGCTCACACTGCACCCAGGCCACGATATCGATTCCGGCTACGACAAAGTATTCAAGACAAACTGAGGTATTTCCTTACATTGCGTCCCCAAGACCAACGCTTATCATGAAAATCAAAAGCTATAATTCATGTACCTCTATAATTCAAATTAAATGATCCATGCTATATATGTAAACTGCTTTAATTGATGATCCTTATGTGAACCTTAATCAAGCAGATAAATGCACCAACAATGTTTCTGATTCTGTACCCTATCACTCACAAATAAGTGATTCAAGAAATATGTGATGATCATTCCTGTAACACTTATTCATACTCTTTGATGCAAATTAGTTTACATAGGCAACAGCTAGGCAACAGCTATAGTTGTGCACAAACCTTAATCTTGGTTGTTGTAGTAACGCAGCTGTTCTGTGGTGCTTTCTCATTGTAACAGTTTGATGGTTTGTGCACCTTCTCATCTGTAGGGTGACACAATAGCTATTCTCTCCGATTCGTGACCTGCATTGTGTATGCGATGGTTGTGTGTATTTTGGATGGATGTGTGTATGCGATGGCTGTGTGTATGTGCTGGCAGTGTGTATGTGATGGCCGTGTGTTTATGTGTTGTGTATGCGATGGATGTAAATTTCAGATCTGTGATGTAGGTTCATATCATTATCTTTCTGTATGGATGTAAATTTCAGATATGGATGTAAATTTCAGTTTTGTATGTAAATTTCAGATCTGTGATACCTGGAGGGCGTGTATCTGGCGGCGGGTCTTGTACGCCGCCGTCGGCGCTGGCGCCATGTCCTAGACCTGTCCAGCGTCAGGTCCAGAAGGGGATCCGCGCCGGCGTAATGGAGACCGGCGGTTTTGATCCGCGCCAGATCCTCGAAGCGCTCAGCAGAGAGTTATGCACAGGACCATCGCCGGAGCTATGGAGTCAGGCGGCGGGATGGCGGGGAAGGACCGATGGGCGGCGGCGGGCGAAGGAGGGCACTGCCTGCGTATGGTACTCGCAAGATCCACACGAGACCTCGCTCGAGGGCACGAGAACTCGTTCGAGTCCGCAAATTGAGCCGGTTTTTTTTCGCTGGTTAATTTTCGCCGGTCTATGGTCTGGGTTTTTTTTTGTTGATCTGAGATAATAAGTACGGGAGTTTGTGTGGGTGCGGGACTCCATGGCGGGTTTTTTTTGGTTTTCTGCGGTTGAGAGGGAGGTGGGAAGTAGTACCAAAGAAGTACCAAAAAAGGCCGGGTGAGGTGGGACGAAAATAAAACCGGGAACGCGACCTACCAACTGAGACATTAGGAGTAGAGATATGAGTTGTGGTTCGAAGGAGAGTACGCGACTCCTTTAGATGTACGTGGGATTAAAGAGGAACCATCTATCATGTCTTCTAAAGAACATTATTATTATTATTATTGGTGATGTCATTCATAGGCCATCCTTCATTCCATGGGCACAGTCAAGAACATGTGTAAGAGCAATTTTAGTGAGAAATGTTTGGTCAATGTAATACAATACTTCACGGTAATAACTGAGGGTTTTGTTTAACATAGACATAGAATATTATGTAACAATATGAAATGTCATGTGTTACTAAAGCGCATGCAAATACTCCAAATATATATAAAGCAAATGTAGCGACCTGACCCGAATGGATCACGTCTACTGTGCTACGGTGTCATCCCTGGATCAGTAATGCTGACACCACACAGTACATCGAGGTTTTATAGCAGAGTTGTAATCACACACTTATTACATCGATGGCTCAAAAAAAGAACTTGTTACAATAAATATGGCTTAAGGCCATATTTTAAAGATAACAGCGGAAGACTTGGAAGATAAATGGGTCCATCAACTCCAGCGGCATCACTGAGTATAGAACCACGACCTAAACGCTCTTTACTCGTCGTCTGAAAAGTCTGCAACATGAGAAGTTGCAGCCCGAAAACGGGTCAGCACATGGAATATGCTGGCAAAGTAACACATAGAGAGTAATGGAATGAAACAGCTATACTATATCCATATATGGCTGGTGGAAAGCTCTATGGTTACAGTTTTGCGTAAAGCCAGTTTTTCCCTACTGCAAAGGAATAAATTTTATTTACTATCATGGTGGTTGTGAAACATTGAGAATGGTTGACAGCATTCTCAATCCCAATTAAAAGTAATTAAAACCCAATAACATTAATTAGAAGTAACATGTTGAGATTCACAATGATATTCAAGTACTAGATACTCAAGTTGTCCATAACCGGGGACACGGCTAATCATGATTAGTTTGTTAACTCTGCAGAGGTTGCGCACTTTTCCCCACATGACTCGATCGCCTCCGTTTGTTTTCTCGCACTACATGGTGTTTGAGAAACGGATGACCGAGACATAGTCTTTCAGAAGCACTAGCACCTTACATGTGGGGTAGACCGGTACACCTACATCCCCTACATCTGCTAGTCCACCCCGTAAGAGTTCGCACAACTTAGTCAACTATGCTAGAGCCCATAGTAGCATGTGGCTGCACACGGAAGTTTCTAGCATGAATTATCTTATGATCCCTTTGAGCCTGGGTGGCGGTCCAAAAAAAACAGGCAAGTCCTGATAGACATCAGGTGCCTCAATCCACCCAGATGTGTGTTTAAGTTGCCACCTTAGATAAACCATTAAAATTAACAATCTCACATCTGTCATGGATATCACTCACCCAATCCACGTCTACTAGCATAGCATGGCATAATAAGCAAACGTAGAAGTAACTGCCAAAGGTTTGATAATAATACAGGTAATAGGTACTACCTCATCTACTTCCCATCCCACAATTTAATTAGATCCTAATCATGCAATGTGTGAGGATTGATCTAATGCAGTAAAACATGGGTTGTAGAAAAGGTATGATCAAAGTGTTACTTGCCTTGCTGATGATCCGCGAGTCCTAGGGTTTCGAAGTAACAAGCGGCGCAATCCGGGTAATCTATCGCAGACAAACAACAAGCATACAATAAGTACTCATCTAATGCACAGGTAAAACTCGAACAAGAGATCGAACCAGGTAGTTCAACTTAAGAACTCCGGTTGCAAAGAAAGAACGAAAAACAAACGGCGGAAGAAAACAACTCGGTTCTAGCAAGTTGAAACTAGGTCAAAATTTTACTGTAACAAAACTTGTTCAAGTTGATTAGACGGAACGGCGGTTTCGAGACGAAACTCCAGGCGCTTGAATCACCTGATTCCGATAAACGAGCGAAAAGATAGACTAGGAAGAAGATCGGATCTGAGATCGCGATCGCGGAATAAATCCGACGAAAAGAAAAAGAAGAACAGTTAAACGAACGGACGTCGTTAACCTAGAAGAATCCGGTGATCACGTTCGTTAGGACGAACGGTCTGGCGAACGGTCCAAAGGCAACTAAATCGGAGAAGAAAACGAATCCGATCTAGGGTTTCGGAGAAGAAAAACCGATCGAAAAACTGATCTAGAAAACCGGAACGGTTTAGAGAAGAAAAGAATCGGAACGATTAGAAGAAAACGATCCGAGAAAAAAGAATAGATGTAGCGCGAGGCAACCTTGGCGAGGTCTCCGGTGAATGGGGCTCCGGCGGCGTCGGCGTAGGGCGGCGGCGTGGGCAAGGTGCGGCGGCGGCGCGGGTGTGGGGCGGCGGCGGTAAGGTGCGGCGGCGGCGCGGGTGTGGGGTGGCGGCGGTAAGGTGCGGCGGCGGCGCGGGTGTGGGGCGGCGGCGCGGGTGAGGCGGCGCGGCGGCGGTGACGCAGGGCGCGGTGTGATGCGGCGCGGCGGCGGTGCAAGGCGCGGTGTGGAGGAGAGCTTTGATTTGGTGTGTTTAGAGGGGGGGTGCTTGGGTATTTATATTGGGGAGGGAAGGGGTTTACTTGGGGTAGAGGACAAGGAATTAGAATAGGAGTAGGAAAGATCTAGAAAATAAACGGAATAAGGAAAGGGACAAGGGGGCGCCCTAGAATCCTAAAAGGATTCGGTCCTAGCAAGAGGCGGCGGCGGCCGACCGGCTCCTGGCTCGGCGCCTGGCGCCTGGGAGCGCGGCGGTAGGTGGCTTGGCTTGGGCCTTTGGCCCAAGGCGCTGCTCAATTTTTTTTTAAATAGTTTCCTCGCGTAGAAAAAAAAAACAAAAAGGGATCTAAACGAACTTCGAAAAATCTGAAGTAAATTTTTCCCGACTCCTAAAAATGAGCCGAACAAAATGAACTTTTCTCCGGACCTAAAATGCAATTTTTGAAAATGCGCTTGAGTCCGTGATCACATCCGGGACTCCGAACTAACTTCGGTACATCAAAACTCATAAACTCATAATATAGCTGTCATCGAAACGTTAAGCGTGCGGACCCTACGGGCTCGAGAACAATGTAGACATGACCGAGACACATCTCCGGTCAATAACCAATAGCGGAACCTGGATGCTCATATTGGCTCCTACATATTCTACGATGATCTTTATCGGTCAGACCGCATAACAACATACGTTGTTCCCTTTATCATCGGTATTTTACTTGCCCGAGATTCGATCATCGGTATCTCAATACCTAGTTCAATCTCGTTACCGGCAAGTCTCTTTACTCGTTTCGTAATACATCATCTCGAACTAAATCATTAGTTGAAATGCTTGCAAGGATTATGTGATGTGCACTACTGAGAGGGCCCAGAGATACATCTCCGACAATCGGAGTGACAAATCCTAATCTCGAAATACGCCAACCCAACATGTACCTTTGGAGACACCTATAGAGCTCCTTTATAATCACCCAGTTACGTTGTGACGTTTGGTAGCACACAAAGTGTTCCTCCGGCAAACGGGAGTTGCATAATCTCATAGTCATAGGAACATATATAAGTCATGAAGAAAGCAATAGCAACATACTAAACGATCGGGTGCTAAGCTAATGGAATGGGTCATGTCAATCACATCATTCTCCTAATAATGTGATCCCGTTAATCAAATGACAACACATGTCTATGGTTAGGAAACATAACCATCTTTGATTAATGGGCTAGTCAAGTAGAGGCATACTAGTGACGTTTGGTTTGTCTATGTATTCACACAAGTATTATGTTTCGGGATAATACAATTCTAGCATGAATAATAAACATTTATCATGATATAAGGAAATAAAATAATAACATTATTATTGCCTCTAGGGCATATTTCCTTTAGTCTCCCACTTGCACTAGAGTCAATAATCTAGTTCACATCGCCATGTGATCTAACATCAATAGTTCACATCTTTATGTGTTAACACCCATAGTTCACATCGCTATGTGACTAACACCCAAAGGGTTTACTAGAGTCAGTAATCTAGTTCACATCGCTATGTGATTAACACCCAAAGAGTACTAAGGTGTGATCATGTTTTGCTTGTGAGACAATTTTAGTCAACGGGTCTGTTATATTCAGATCCGTAAGTATTTTGCAAATATCTATGTCAACAATGCTCTGCACGGAGCTACTCTAGCTAATTGCTCCCACTTTCAATATGTATCTAGATCGAGACTTAGAGTCAAAAAATGTGTATCGACGTAACCCTTTACGATGAACCTTTTTGTTATGTCCATAATCGAGAAACATATCCTTATTTCACTAAGGATAATTTTGACCGCTGTCCAGTGATCTACTTCCTAGATCACTATTGTATTCCCTCGCTTAACACAGTGTAGGGTATACAACAGATCTGGTACACAGCATGGCATACTTTATAGAATCTATGGCTGAGGCATAAGGAATGACTTTCATTCTCTTTCTATCTTCTGACGTGGTCGGGCTTTGAGTCTTACTCAATTTCACACCTTGCAACACAGGCAATAACTCTTTCTTTGACTGTTCCATTTTGAACTACTTCAAAATCTTGTCAAGGTATATACTCATTGAAAAAAAACTTATCAAGCTTCTTGATCTATCTCTATAGATCTTGATGCTCAATATGTAAGCAGCTTCACCGAGGTATTTCTTTTAAAAAACTCCTTTCAAAAACTCATTTATGCTTTGCAGAATAATTATACATTATTTCCGATCAACAATATGTCACTCACATATATTTATCAGAAATGTTGTAGTGCTCCTACTCACTTTCTTGTAAATACAGGCTTCACCGCAAGTCTGTATAAAACTATATGCTTTGATCAACTCATCAAAGCGTATATTCCAACTCCGAGATGCTTGTACTAGTCCATAGATGGATCGCTGGAGCTTGCATATTTTTGTTAACACCTTTAGGATTGACAAAACCTTCTGGTTGCATCATATACAACTCTTCTTTAAGAAATCCATTAAGGATTGCAGTTTTGTTATCCATTTGCCAGGTTTCATAAAATGCGGCAATTGCTAACATGATTCGGACAGACTTTAAGCATCGATACGAGTGAGAAAATCTCATCATGGTCAACACCTTGAACTTTGTCAAAAACCTTTTTCAACAAGTCTAGCTTTGTAGATAGTAACACTACTATCAGCATCCGTCTTCCTCTTGAAGATCCATTTAATCTCAATGGCTTGCCGATCATCGGGCAAGTCAATCAAAGTCCATACTTTGTTCTCATACATGGATCCCATCTCAGATTTCATGGCCTCAAGCCATTTTGCGGAATCTGGGCTCATCATCGCTTCCTCATAGTTCGTAGGTTCGTCATGGTCAAGTAACATGACCTCCAGAACAGGATTACCATACCACTCTGGTGCGGATCTCACTCTGGTTTACCTACGAGGTTCAGTAGTAACTTGATATGAAGTTACATGATCATCATCATTAGCTTCCTCACTAATTGGTGTAGTAGTCACAGGAACAGATTTCTGTGATGAACTACTTTTCAATAAGGGAGCAGGTACAGTTACCTCATCAAGTTCTACTTTCCTCCCACTCACTTCTTTCGAGAGAAACTCCTTCTCTAGAAAGTTTCTGAATTTAGCAACAAAAGTCTTGCCTTCGGATCTGTGATAGAAGGTGTATCCAATAGTTTCCTTTGGATATCCTATGAAGACGTACTTCTCCGATTTAGGTTTGAGCTTATCAAGTTGAAACTTTTTCACATAAGCATTGCAACCTCAAACTTTAAGAAACGACAGCTTAGGTTTCTTGCTAAACCATAGTTCATATGGTGTCATCTCAACGGATTTAGATGGTGCCCTATTTAACGTGAATTTAGCTGTCTCTAATGCATAACCCCAAAACGATAGTGGTAGATCGGTAAGAGACATCATAGATCGCACCATATCTAATAAAGTACGGTTATGACATTCAGACACACCATTATGCTGTGGTGTTCCAGGTGGCGTGATTAGTGAAACTATTTCACATTGTTTTTAACTGAAGGCCAAAGTCGTAATTCAAATATTTTACTTCTGCGATCATATCGTAGAAACTTTTATTTTTGTTACGATGATTCTCCACTTCACTCTGAAATTCTTTGAACTTTTCAAATGTTTCAGACTTTTGTTTCATCAAGTAGATATACTCATATCTGCTCAAATCATCTGTGAAGATTAGAAAATAATGATACCTGCCACGAGCCTCAATATTCATCGGACCACATACATCAGTATGTATGATTTCCAACAAATCTGTTGCTCGCTCCATTGTTCCGGAGAACGGAGTCTTAGTCATCTTGCCCATGAGGCATGGTTCGCAAGTATCAACTGATTCATAATCAAGTGATTCCAAAAGCCCATCAGCATGGAGTTTCTTCATGCGCTTTACACCAATATGACCTAAACGGCAGTGCCACAAATAAGTTGCACTATCATTATTAACTTTGCATCTTTTGGTTTCAATATTATAATATGTGTATCACTACGATCGAGATCCAATGAACCATTTTCATTGGGTGTGTAACCATATAAGGTTTTATTCATGTAAACAGAACAACAATTTATTCTCTTACTTAAATGAATAATCGTATTACAATAAACATGATCAAATCATATTCATGCTCAACGCAAACACCAAATAACACTTATTTAGGTTCAACACTAATCCCGAAAGTATTGGGAGTGTGCGATGATGATCATATAAATCTTGGAACCACTTCCAACACACATCGTCACTTCACCCTTAACTAGTCTCTGTTTATTCTGCAACTCCCGTTTCGAGTTACTATCTTAGCAACTGAACTAGTATCTAATACTGAGGGGTTGCTATAAACACTAGTAAAGTACACATCAATAACATGTATATCAAATATACTTATGTTCACTTTGCCATCCTTCTTATCCGCCAATCACTTGGGGTAGTTCCGCTTCCAGTGACCAGTCCCTTTGTAGTAGAAGCACTTAGTCTCAGGCTTAGGACCAGACTTGGGCTTCTACACTGGAGCAGCAACTTGCTTGTTGTTTTTCTTGAAGTTCCCCTCTTTCCCTTTGCCCTTTTCTTGAAACTAGTGATCTTGTCAACCATCAACACTTGATGCTCTTTCTTCATTTCTACCTTCATCGATTTCATCATCATGAAAAGCTCGGGAGTCGTTTTCGTCATCCCTTGCATACTATAGTTCATCACGAAGTTCTACTAACTTGGTGATGGTGACTAGAGAATTCTGTCAATCACTATCTTATCTGGAAGATTAACTCCCACTTGATTCAAGCGATTGTAGTACCTAGACAATCTGAGCACATGCTCACTAGTTGAGCGATTCTCCTCCATCTTTTCGCTATAGAACTTGTGGGAGACTTCATATCTCTCAACTCGGGTATTTGCTTGAAATATTAACTTCAACTCGTGGAACATCTCATATGGTCCATGACGTTCAAAACGTTTTTGAAGTCCCGATTCTAAGCCGTTAAGCATGGTGCACTAAACTATCAAGTAGTCATCATATTTAGCTAGCCAAACGTTCATAACGTTTGTATCTGCTCCTGCAATAGGTCTGTCACCTAGCGGTGCATCAAGGACATAATTCTTATGTGCAGCAATGAGGATAAACCTCAGATCATGGATCCAATCCGCATCATTGCTACTAACATCTTTCAACACAATTTTCTCTAGGAACATATCAAAATAAACACGGGGAAGCAACAATGCGAGCTATTGACCTACAACATGATTTTCAAAATACTACCAGGACTAAGTACATGATAAATTTAAGTTCAATTAATCATATTACTTAAGAACTCCCACTTAGACAGACATCTCTCTAGTCATCTAAGTGATCACGTGACACAAATCAACTAAACCATGTCCGATCATCACGTGAGATGGAGTAGCTTCATTGGTGAACATCACTATGTTGATCATATCTACTATATGATTCATGCTCGACCTTTCGGTCTACGTGTTCCGAGGCCATATCTATATATGCTTGGCTCTTCAAGTATAACCTGAGTATTCTGCGTGTGCAACTGTTTTGCACCCGTTGTATTTGAACGTAGAGCCTATCACACCTGATCATCACGTGGTGTCTCAGCACGAAGAACTTTCGCAACGGTGCATGCTCAGGGAGAACACTTCTTGATAATTAGTGAGAGATCATCTTAAAATGCTACCGTCAACCAAAGCAAGATAAGATGCATAAAAGATAAACATCACATGCAATCAATATAAGTGATATGATATGGCCATCATCATCTTGTGCTTGTGATCTCCATCTTCGAAGCACCATCGTGATCACCATCGTCACCGGCGCGACACCTTGATCACCATCGTAGCATCGTTGTCGTCTCGCCAATCTTATGCTTCCACGACTATCGCTACCGCTTAGTGATAAAGTAAAGCATTACAGCGCAATTGCATTGCATACAATAAAGTGACAACCATATGGCTCCTGCCAGTTGCCGATAACTTGGTTACAAAACATGATCATCTCATACAATAAAATTTAGCATCATGTCTTGACCATATCACATCACAACATGCCCTACAAAAACAAGTTAGATGTCCTCTACTTTGTTGTTGCAAGTTTTACGTGGCTGCTACGGGCTTAAGCAAGAACCAATCTTACCTACGCATCAAAACCACAACGATAGTTTGTCAAGTTGGTGTTGTTTTAACCTTCGCAAGGACCGGGCGTAGCCACACTCGGTTCAACTAAAGTTGGAGAAACTGTCACCTGCTAGCCACCTTTGTGCAAAGCACGTCGGGAGAACCGGTCTCGCGTAAGCGTACGCGTAATGTCGGTCCGGGCCGCTTCGTCCAACAATACCGCCGAACCAAAGTATGACATGCTGGTAAGCAGTATGACTTATATCGCCCACAACTCACTTGTGTTCTACTCGTGCATATAACATCAACACATAAAACCTAGGCTCGGATGCCACTGTTGGGGAACGTAGTAATTTCAAAATTTTCCTAAGCACACGCAAGATCATGGTGATGCATAGCAACGAGAGGGGAGAGTGTGATCTACGTACCCTTGTAGACCGACAGCGGAAGCGTTAGCACAACGCGGTTGATGTAGTCGTACGTCTTCACGACCCGACCGATCAAGCACCGAAACTACGGCACCTTCGAGTTTTAGCACACGTTCAGCTCGATGACGATCCCCGGACTCCGATCCAGCAAAGTGTCGGGGTAGAGTTCCGTAACACGACGGCATGGTGACGATCTTGATGTACTACCGTCGTAGGGCTTCGCCTAAGCACCGCTACAATATTATCGAGGATTATGGTGGAAGGGGGCACCGCACACGGCTAAGAATATGATCACGTGGATCAACTTGTGTCTAGGGGTGCCCCCTGCCCCCGTATATAAAGGAGCAAGGGGAGGAGGCCGGCCGGCCCCTATTGGCGCGCCAGGAGGAGTCCTCCTCCTAGTAGGAGTAGGACTCCTACTAGGAGGGGGAAGGAAGTGGGGAGGGAGAAGGAAAGGGGGCGCCGCCCCCCCTCTCCTAGTTCAATTCGGACCAGGGGGGAGGAGGCGCGCGGCCCACCCTGGCTGCCCCTCTCTCTCCACTAAGGCCCATATGGCCCATTACTTCTCCCGATAGGGTTCCGGTAACCCTTCGGCTCTCCGGTTTTCTCCGAAATCACCCGGAACACTTCCGGTGTCCGAATATAGCCGTCTAATATATCAATCTTTATGTCTCGACCATTTCGAGACTCCTCGTTATGTCCGTGATCACATCCGGGACTCCGAACTAACTTTGGTACATCAAAACTTATAAACTCATAATATAACTGTCATCGAAACCTTAAGCGTGCGGACCCTACGGGTTCGAGAACAATGTAGACATGACCGAGACACGTCTCCGGTCAATAACCAATAGCGGAACCTGGATGCTCATATTGGCTCCTACATATTCTACGAAGATCTTTATCGGTCAGACCGCATAACAACATACGTTGTTCCCTTTGTCATCGGTATTTTACTTGCCCGAGATTCGATCGTCGGTATCTCAATACCTAGTTCAATCTCGTTACCGGAAAGTATCTTTACTCGTTTCGTAATACATCATCTCGCAACTAACTCATTAGTTGAAATGCTTGCAAGGCTTATGTGATGTGCATTACCGAGAGGGCCCAGAGATACCTCTCTGACAATCGGAGTGACAAATCCTAATCTCGAAATACGCCAACCCAACATGTACCTTTGGAGACACCTATAGAGCTCCTTTATAATCACCCAGTTACGTTGTGACGTTTGGTAGCACACAAAGTGTTCCTCCGGCAAACGGGAGTTGCATAATCTCATAGTCATAGGAACATGTATAAGTCATGAAGAAAGCAATAGCAACATACTAAACGATCGGGTGCTAAGCTAATGGAATGGGTCATGTCAATCACATCATTCTCCTAATAATGTGATCCCATTAATCAAATGACAACACATGTCTATGGTTAGGAAACATAACCATCTTTGATTAATGAGCTAGTCAAGTAGAGGCATACTAGTGACATTTGGTTTGTCTATGTATTCACACAAGTATTATGTTTCCGGGTAATACAATTCTAGCATGAATAATAAACATTTATCATGATATAAGGAAATAAAATAATAACATTATTATTGCCTCTAGGGCATATTTCCTTCAGTTGTCTCGGTGCAACTCGCCCCCGTGACATAAGCCGCACCCAAGAGGTTGCATTTCCTACCGCATCTCAGATCTCTCTCTATTCCCAAGTGTGAATATATGGGCATTAATTTTTTTTATATATGTACATTGATGACAACTTGTGGGATGAACTAAAATATTCGGTAGTTGCAAAATTAAATTCAAAAAAAATTTGAGGCTACATGCTACCGAATACATGCTATAAGAATTTCATAAATTAAAAGCAATACATGTTCAATTGGAACCAATTTCTTTCCTCGGAAACAGAAAGTGACACCGGTTGTTGCTAAAGTGGTCTATATATATGCCTTTAAATTTATGCATTTGCCAATTGCAAAGAACAGGACATCATGTGTTACTGCTTGTCAATAATAAAAACCAACATACAACCTGTGATTTATGAAACCAATTATTCTTCTGTACTTAGAAGGGTTTGGCTTCTTCAGAAGTTAATAATTTAAATCAGAAAATGTAACAACCGGTTTCCGAAAATCTGAAACTAAATAACATCCTAATAATTGGATTAAGTTTGAAATACTAAAATGGACATACCTCACTCCCAACTACCCGAGCCCTACAAATGAATCATACAACTAGAAGTATCTTTCCTAATATGTTGATCTTGAACAAGTTATGAGTTGTGGTTCGAAGGGGGGTACGAGAACTACTTATATAGATGCACGTGGGATCAAAGCGGAACCATTTATCACGTACTCTAAAGAATAAACATATTTTTTGGTAATGTCATTCGTGGGCCATCCTTCATTCCACGAGCACAGTCAAGAACATGTGTTAGTGCAATTTTAGTGAGAAATGTTTGGTGAATGCAATACAATACTTCACGGTAATAATTAACTAAGGGTTTTGTTTAACATGCACATAGATTATTATGCAACAATGTGAAAGGTCATGTGTTACTAAAGCGCATGCAAATACTCCAAACATATAAAAAGCAAAGTTAATACGTAGGCCAGTGTTGGCTAAAAATATGCTAAGCAGCATTGAAGGTTGTAATTATTTGCTAAACATAGGTTGTCGGATAAGGACACTTAAATACAATCATTTAGAAACATATCTACAAATTTCCAACGTCGAAATTGCGAAACTACATGTTCTTGTTTGATAACAAAATTACAAGGTCAAGACAACACACTCTTTAGAATTAGTAAGTAAAGTAATAATTTACACGCGTTATAAAATTAGAATACACACGACCTTGAAATGTGAGATGGGAAATTAATTATGCAAAGGTGACAATATATAGCATCTAAGGACAATGACAAGCAAAAGAAAACTTCCAACTTATAAAGAATATCACTATATTCTGCAAGCATATTATATAATCCGATTCCTTGCTATCCGTAGAGCTCAAGATATGAAAATTACAATTGTGATTGTGTCGTTTTCATGCTTGGTCCCATAGAATCTAAAGGCAACTACTGTGCAATTTCTTGCTTGGTCAGAATTACATATTGGAAATACTCTTTACACTCCTCATGGTTAAGATCATCTTCTTTCATAAAGACATACCTAGCCACCATCCCGTGCTCTCTTCCTTGATCTTCTCAAAGTTTTGGATGCACTATTGTTGCTCTGTGATTCTGCACCATAAGATACATCTCTAACTGGACAACATCCTTTTCCAACAAAGACATCATTCACTGCTTCTCCTAATCCTTGAAATTCCCCAAAGTCAGCCTCCTCCCTCTCTTTGGCGTACTTAAATTGGAGCGAATCTGTAGTGTTTCATCACCATATGTATATATGACAAGAAGAATCTCACTTCATATATTCATCTTGCTCAAAATAGGAGTTGTTGTCAAAAAGTGGGGATAGAAACACCTTATATAGGTGGAAGTGCATCTAAATTGGAACGATCAATCCAGCTCTCAACAACATCCCTCCCATTTATGCATATTGTGCCACCGGAGAGAAAGTCCGCCAACCCCCAACACCGTCTTCCTCATCCCATGCCAGGCTCGACGTTGTTGTCTCGGTGCAACTCGCCTCCGGTGACATTAGCCGCACCCAAGAGGTTGCATTTCCTACCGCATCTCAGACCTCTCTCTATTCCCAAGTGTGAATATATGGGCATGCATTATTTTATAGTAAGTATATTGATTACAACTTGTGGGATGAACTAAATGATTCGGTAGTTGTAAAAATTATATTCAAAAAACTTTGAGGCTACATGCTACCGAATACATGCTCTAAGAATTTCATAAATTAAAAGCAGCACATGTTTAATTGGAACCAATTTCTTTCCTCGGAAACAGAAAGTGACACCTGTTGTTGCTAAAGTGGTCTATATATGCGTGTAAATTTATGCATTTGCCAATTGCAAAGATCGGGACAACATGTGTTACTTCTTGTCAACAATAAAAACCAACATACAGCCTGCGATTTATGAAACCAAACTCAAAGTTTATAATAAGTTAACCAATAATTCTTCTCTACTTAGATGAGTTTGGCTTGTTCAAAAGTTAATAATTTAAATCAGAAAATGTAACAACCACTTTCCAAAATTTGAAACTAAATAACATTCTGATAATGATTATGTTTGAAATACTAAAATGGACATAACTCACTCCCAGCTACCCGAGCCATACAAATGAATCATACAACTAGAAGTATCTTTCCTAATATTTTGATCTTGAACAAGATATGAGTTGTGGTTCGAAGGAGGGTATGGGAACTACTTATATAGATGCACGTGGGATCAAAGCAGAACCATTTATCATGTACTCTAAAGAATAATCATATTTTTTGGTAATGTCATTCGTGGGCCATCCTTCATTCCACGGGCACAGTCAAGAACATGTGTTAGTGCAATTTTAGTGTGAAATGTTTGGTGAATGCAATACAATACTTCACGGTAATAATTAACTAAGGGTTTTGTTTAACATACACATCGATTATTATGCAACAATATGAAAGTTCATGTGTTACTAAAGCGCATGCAAATACTCCAAACATATAAAAAGCAAAGTTAATACGTAGGCAAGTGTTGGCTAAAATATGCTAAGCAGCATTGAAGGTTGTAATTATTTGCTAAACATAGGTTGTCGGATAAGGAAACTTAAATACAATCATTGAGAAACATAGATGCAAACTTCCAACGTTGAAATTGCAAAACTACATGTTCTTGTTTGATAACAAAATTCAAGGTCAAGATAACACACTCTTTAGAATTAGTAAGTAAAGTAATAATTTACACGCGTTATAAAATTGGAATACACACGACCTTGAAATGTGAGATGGGAAATTAATTTTGCAAAGGTGACAATATATAGCATCTAAGGACAATGACAAGCAAAAGCAGACTTCCAACTTATAAAGAATATCATTATATTCTGCAAGCATGTTGTATAATCCGATTCCTTCCTATCCTTAGAGCTCAAGATATGAAAATTACAATTGTGATTGTGTCGTTTTCATGCTTGGTCCCATAGAATCTAAAGGCAACTACTGTGCAATTTCTTGCTTGGTCAGAATTACATCATGGAAATACGCCTTACACCCCTCATGGTTAAGATCATCTTCTTTCATAAAGACATACCTAGCCACCATCCCGTGCTCTCTTCCTTGATCTTCTCAAAGTTTTGGATGCACTATTGTTGCTCTGTGATTCTGCACCATAAGATACATCTCTAACTGGACAACATCCTTCTCCAACAAAGACATCATTCACTGCTTCTCCTAATCCTTGAAATTCCCCAAAGTCGGCCTCCTCCCTCTCTTTGGCGTACTTAAATTGGAGCGAATCTGTAGTGTTTCATCACCATATGTATATATGACAAGAAGAATCTCACTTCATATATTCATCTTGCTCAAAATAGGAGTTGTTGTCAGAAAGTGGGGATAGAAACACCTTATATAGGTGGAAGTGCATCTAAATTGGAACGATCAATCCAGCTCTCAACAACATCCCTCCCATTTATGCATATTGTGCCACCGGAGAGAAAGTCCGCCAACCCCCAACACCGTCTTCCTCATCCCATGCCAGGCTCCACGTTGTTGTCTCGGTGCAACTCGCCTCCGGTGACATTAGCCGCACCCAAGAGGTTGCATTTCCTACCGCATCTCAGACCTCTCTCTATTCCCAAGTGTGAATATATGGGCATGCATTATTTTATAGTAAGTATATTGATTACAACTTGTGGGATGAACTAAATGATTCGGTAGTTGTAAAAATTATATTCAAAAAACTTTGAGGCTACATGCTACCAAATACATGCTCTAAGAATTTCATAAATTAAAAGCAGCACATGTTTAATTGGAACCAATTTCTTTCCTCGGAAATAGAAAGTGACACATGTTGTTGCTGAAGTGGTCTATATATATGCGTGTAAATTTATGCATTTGCCAATTGCAAAGATAGGGACATCATGTGTTACTGCTTGTCAACAATAAAAACCAACGTATAGCCTGCGATTTATGAAACCAAACTCAAAGTTTATAATAAGTAAACCAATAATTCTTCTCTACTTAGAAGGGTTTGGCTTGTTCACAAGTTATTAATTTAAATCAGAAAATGTAACAACCACTTTCCAAAATCTGAAACTAAATAACATCCTAATAATAGGATTATGTTTTAAATACTAAAATGGATATACCTCACTCCTAGATACCCGAGCCCTACAAATGAATCATACAACTAGAAGTATTTTTCCTTATATATTGATCTTGAACAAGATATGAGTTGTGGTACAAGAACTACTTATATAGATACACGTGGGATCATAGTGGAACCATCTATCGTGTCCTCTAAAGAATAATCATATTTTTTGGTAATGTCATTCGTAGTCCATCCTTCATTCCACGGGCATAGTCAAGAACATGTGTTAGTCTAATTTTAGTGAGAAATGTTTGGTGAATGCAATACAATACTTCACGGAAATAATTAACTAAGGGTTCTGTTTAACATACACATCGATTATTATGCAATAATATGAAAGGTCATGTTTTACGAAAGCGCATGCAAATACTCCAAACATATTAAAAGCAAAGCTAAAACGTAAGCATGTGTTGGCTAAGAATATGCTAAGAAGCATTGAAGGTTGTAATTATTTGCTAAACATAGGTTGTCGGATAAGGACACTTAAATACAATCACTGAGAAACATATGTGCAAACTTCCAACATTGAAATTGCAAAACTACATGTTCTTGTTTGATAACAAAATTACAAGGTCAAGACAACACACTCTTTAGAATTAGTAAGTAAAGTAATAATTTAGATGCATTATAAAAGTGGAATACACACGACCTTGAAATGTGAGATGGGAAATTAATTATGAAAAGGTGACAATATATAGCATATAAGGACAATGACAAGCAAAAGCAGACTTCCAACTTATAAAGAATATCACTATATTCTGCAAGCATATTGTATAATCCAATTCGTTCCTATCCTTAGAGCTCAAGATATGAAAATTAGAATTGTGATAGTGTCGTTTTCATGCTTGGTCCCATAGAATCTGAAGGGAACTGGTGCACAATTTCTTTCTTGGTCAGAATTACATCTTGGTAATACTCCTGACACTTATCATGGTTAAGATCATCTTCTTTCATAAAGACATACCTTGCCACCACCCCGTGCTCTCTTCCTGATCTTCTCAAAGTGTTGGATGCACTATTGTTGCTCTGTGATTCTCCACCACAAGATATCTCTCTAACTGGACAACATCCTTTTCCAACAAAGACATCATTCGCTGCTTCTCCGAATCCTTGAAATTCCTCACAGTCGGCCTCCTCACTCTCTTTGGCATACTTAAATTGGAGCGAATCTATAGTGTTTCATCACCATATGTATATATGAAAAGAAGAATCTCACTTCATATATATATATATATATATATATATATATATCTTGCTCAAAATAGGAGTTGCTGTCAGAAAGTGGGGATAGAAACACCTTGTATAGGTGGAAGTGCATCCAAATTGGAACCATCAATCCATCTCTCAACCGCATCCCTCCCATATATGCATTTTGTGCCACCGGAGAGAAAGTCCGCCAACCCCCACCACCATCTTCCTCATCCCATGTTAGGCTCGACGTTGTTGTCTCGGTGCAACTTGCCTCCTGTGACATTAGCCGCACCCAAGAGGTTGCATTTCCTACCGCATCTCAGACCTCTCTCCATTCTCATGTCTGAATATATGGGCATGCAGTTTTTTATAGTAATTACATTGATGACAACTTTTGGGCTACCGTATACATGCTCTAAGAATTCATAAATTAAAAGCAGCACATGTTTAATTGGAACCAATTTCTTTCCTCAGAAACAGAAAGTGACACCTGTTGTTGCTGAAGTGGTCTATATATATGCGTGCAAAATTATGTATTTGCCAATTGCAAAGATCGGGACATCATGTGTTACTGCTTGTCAGCAATAAAAACCAACATACAGCCTGCGATTTATGAAACCAAACTCAAAGTTTATAATAAGTGAACGAATAAGTCTTCTCTACTTAGAAGGGTTTGGCTTCTTCACAAGTTAATAATTTAAATCAGAAAATGTAACAACCACTTTCCAAAAATCTGAAACTAAATAACATCCTAATAATAGGATTAAGTTTGAAATACTAAAATGTACATACCTCAGTCCCAGCTACCCGAGCCATACAAATGGATCATACAACTAGAAGTATCTGTCCTAATATATTGATCTTGATCAAGATATGAGTTGTGATTTGAAGGAGGGTACGAGAACTCCCTATATAGATGCATGTGGGATCAAAGTGGAACCATCTATCATGTCCTCTAAAGAATAATCATATTTTTTGGTAATGTCATTTGTAGGCCATCCTTGATTCCACGGGCACAGTCAAGAACATGTGTCAGTGCAATTTTAGTGAGAAATGTTTGGTGAATTCAATACAATACTTCACAGTAATAATTAACTAAGGGCTCTTTTTAACATAGACCTCGATTATTATGCAACAATACCAAAGGTCATGTGTTACTAAAGCGCATGCAAATACTCCAAACATATAAAAAGCAAAGCTAATACGTAAGTGATACGTCTCAAACGTATCTATAATTTTTTATTGTTCCATGCTATTATATTTCCCGTTTTGGATGTTTATGGGCTTTATTATACACTTTATATTATTTTTGGGACTAACCTATTAACCGGAGGCCCAGCCCAAAATGATGTTTTATTGCCTATTTCGGTGTTTCGAAGAAAAGGAATATCAAATGGAGTCCAAACGGAATGAAACATTCGGGAGAGTTATTTTTGAAACGGAAGCAACCCAGGTGACTTGGAGTAGACGTCAGGGAAGCTTCAAGGAATCCACGAGGCAGGGAGGCGTGCCCTACCCCCCTAGGCGTGCCCCCACCCTTGTGGGCCCCTCGTGGCTCCCCTGACCGACTTCTTTCGCCTATATATGTCCATATACCCTAAAAACATCGAGGATCAGAATAGATTGGGAGTTCCGCCGCCGCAAGCCTCTCTAGCCACCGAAAACCAATCTAGACCCGTTTCGGCACCCTGCCAGAGGGGGGAATCCCTCTCCGGCGGCCATCTTCATCATCCCAGCGCTCTCCATTACGAGGAGGGAGTAGTCCACCCTCGGGGCTGAGGGTATGTACCAGTAGCTATGTGTTTGATCCCTCTCTCTCTCTCGTGTTCTTGAGTTGGCACGATCTTGATGTATCGCGAGATTTGCTATTATAGTTGGATCTTATGATGTTTCTCCCCCTCTGCTCTCCTGTAATGGATTGAGTTTTCCCTTTGAAGTTATCTTATCAGATTGAGTCTTTAAGGATTTGAGAACACTTGATGTATGTGAAGGAAATATGCCCTAGAGGAAATAATAAAATTATTATTTATTTCCTTATATCATGATAAATGTTTATTATTCATGCTAGAATTGTATTAACCGGAAACATAATACATGTGTGAATACATAGACAAACTTAGTGTCACTAGTATGCCTCTACTTGACTAGCTCGTTAATCAAAGATGGTTATGTTTCCTAACCATGAACAAAGTGTTGTTATTTGATTAACGAGGTCACATCATTAGTTGAATGATCTGATTGACATGACCCATTCCATTAGCTTAGCACCCGATCGTTTAGTATGTTGCTAATGCTTTCTTCATGACTTATACATGTTCCTATGACTATGAGATTATGCAACTCCCGTTTGCCAGAGGAACACTTTGGGTGCTACCAAACGTCACAACGTAACTGGGTGATTATAAAGGAGCATTACAGGTGTCTCCAAAGGTAGATGTTGGGTTGGCGTATTTCGAGATTAGGATTTGTCACTCCGATTGTCGGAGAGGTATCTCTGGGCCCTCTCGGTGATACACATCACATAAGCCTTGCAAGCATTACAACTAATATGTTAGTTGTGAGATGATGTATTACGGAATGAGTAAAGAGACTTGCCGGTAACGAGATTGAACTAGGTATTGGATACCGACGATCGAATCTCGGGCAAGTAACATACCAATGACAAAGGGAACAACGTATGTTGTTATGCGGTCTGACCGATAAAGATCTTCGTAGAATATGTAGGAGCCAATATGGGCATCCAGGTCCCGCTATTGGTTATTGACCGGAGACGTGTCTCGGTCATGTCTACATTGTTCTCGAACCGTAGGGTCCGCACGCTTAAGGTTTCGATGAAAGTTATTATGAGTTTATGAGTTTTGATGTACCGAAGGAGTTCGGAGTCCCGGATGAGATCAGGGACATGACGAGGAGTCTCGAAATGGTCGAGACATAAAGATTGATATATTGGAAGCCTATGTTTGGACATCGGAAGTGTTCCGGGTGAAATCAGGATTTTACCGGATTACCGGGAGGTTACCGAAACCCCCCGGGAGTCATATGGGCCTTATTGGGCTTTAGTGGAAAGGTGAAAGGGGCTGCCCATAGTGGTCTGCACGCCTCCCCCCCTCCCCTAGTCCTATTAGGACTAGGAGAGGTGGCCGGCCACCTCTCTCTCTCTTTCCCCCTTGGGAGTCCTATTTGGAATAGGATTGGGGGGGGGAGTCCTACTCCCGGTAGGAGTAGGACTCCTCCTGCGCCTCCATAGAGCTGGCCGCACCCCTCCCCCTTGGCTCCTTATATACGGAGGCAGGGGCACCTCTAGACACACAAGTTGATCCACGTGATCTATTCCTTAGCCGTGTGCGGTGCCCCCTGCCACCATATTCCTCGATAATACTGTAGCGGAGTTTAGGCGAAGCCCTGCTGCTGTAGTTCATCAAGATCGTCACCACGCCGTCGTGCTGACGGAACTCTTCCCCGACACTTTGCTGGATCGGAGTCCGGGGATCGTCATCAAGCTGTACATGTGCTAAGAACTCGGAGGTGCTGGAGTAACGGTGCTTGGATCGGTCGGATCGGGAAGAATACGTGCGACTACTTCCTCTACGTTGTGTCAATGCTTCCGTTGCGATCTACAAGGGTACGTAGATCATACTCTCCCCTCGTTGCTATGCATCACCATGATCTTGCGTGTGCGTAGGAAATTTTTTGAAATTACTACGTTCCCCAACAGTGGCATCCGAGCCTAGGTTTTTATGGTTTGATGTTATTTGCACGAGTAGAACACAAGTGAGTTGTGGGCGATATAAGTCATACTGCCTACCAACATGTCATAATTTGGTTCGGCGGTATTGTTGGATGAAGCGGCCCGGACCGACATTACGCTACGCTTACGCGAGACCGGTTCTCCCGACGTGCTTTGCACAAAGGTGGCTAGCGGGTGACAGTTTCTCCAACTTTAGTTGAACCGAGTGTGGCTACGCCCGGTCCTTGCGAAGGTTAAAACGGAGTCTATTTGACAAACTATCATTGTGGTTTTGATGCGTAGGTAAGATTGGTTCTTGCTTAAGCCCGTAGCAGCCACGTAAAACATGCAACAACAAAGTAGAGGACGTCTAACTTGTTTTTGCAGGGCATGTTGTGATGTGATATGGTCAAAACGTGATGAGATATAAGTTGTTGTATGAGATGATCATGTTTTGTTATCAGCAACTGGCAAAAGCCTTATGGTTGTCTCTATATTGCATGAGATGCAAGCGCCAAATAATTGCTTTACTTTATCGCTATGCGATAGCAATAGTTGCAAGAGCAATAGTTGGCGAGACGACCGTGTGAAGACACATTGATATAGATCAAGATGATGGAGATCATGGTGTCATGCCGGTGACGATAGAGATCATGACAGTACTTTGGAGATGGAGATCAAAGGCGCAAGATGATGATGGCCATATCATGTCACATATTTTGATTGCATATGATGTTTATCTTTTATACATCTTATCTTGCTTTGATTGACGGTAGCATTATAAGATGATCTCTCACTTAATTATCAAGAAGTGTTCTCCCTGAGTATGCATCGTTGCCAAAGTTCGTCGTGCCCAGACACCACGTGATGATCAGGTGTGATAATCTCTACGTCCATCTACAACGGGTGCAAGCCAGTTTTGCACACGCGGAATACTCAGGTTAAACTTGACGAGCCTAGCATATGCAGATATGGCCTCGGAACACGGAGACCGAAAGGTCGAGCGTGAATCATATAGTAGATATGATCAACATAACGATGTTCACCATTGAAAACTACTCCATCTCACGTGATGATCGGTTATGGTTTAGTTGATTTGGATCACGTGATCACTTAGAGGATTAGAGGGATGTCTATCTAAGTGGGAGTTCTTAAGTAATATGATTAAATTGAACTTAAATTTATCATGAACTTAGTCCTGGTAGTATTTTGCAAATCATGTTGTAGATCAATAGCTCGCATTGTTGCTTCCCTGTGTTTATTTTGATATGTTCCTAGAGAAAATTGTGTTGAAAGATGTTAGTAGCAAAGATGCGGATTGGATCCGTGATCTGAGGTTTATCCTCATTGCTGCACAGAAGAATTATGTCCTTGATGCACCGCTAGGTGATAGACCTATTGCAGGAGCAGATGCTGACGTTATGAACGTTTGGCTAGCTAAATATGATGACTACTTGATAGTTTAGTGCACCATGCTTAACGGCTTAGAATCGAGACTTCAAAGACGTTTTGAACGTCATGGACCATATGAGATGTTCCAGGAGTTGAAGTTAATATTTCAAGCAAATACCCGAGTTGAGAGATATGAAGTCTCCAACAAGTTCTATAGCTAAAAGATGGAGGAGAATCGCTCAACTAGTGAGCATGTGCTCAGATTGTCTGGGTACTACAATCGCTTGAATCAAGTGGGAGTTAATCTTCCAGATAAGATAGTGATTGACAGAATTCTCTAGTCACCATCACCAAGTTAGTAGAACTTCGTGATGAACTATGATATGCAAGGGATAACGGAAACGATTCCCAAGTTCTTCGTGATGTTGAAATCGACGAAGGTAGAAATCAAGAAAGAGCGAGAAAAACATCAAGTGTTGATGATAGACAAGACCACTAGTTTCAAGAAAAAGGCAGAGGGAAGAAGGGGAACTTCAAGAAGAACAACAAGCAAGTTGCTGCTCAAGTGAAGAAGCCCAAGTCTGGTCCTAAGCCTGAGACTAAGTGTTTCTACTGCAAAGGGACTGGTCACTGGAAGCGGAACTACCCCAAGTGATTGGCAGATAAGAAGGATGGCAAAGTGAACATAAGTATATTTGATATACATGTTATTGATGTGTACTTTACTAGTGTTTATAGCAACCCCTCAGTATTTGATACTAGTTCAGTTGCTAAGATTAGTAACTCGAAACGGGAGTTGCAGAATAAACAGAAACTAGTTAAGGGTGAAGTGACGATGTGTGTTGGAAGTGGTTCCAAGATTGATATGATCATCATCGCACACTCCCTATACTTTCGGGATTAGTGTTGAACCTGAATAAGTGTTATTTGGTGTTTGCGTTGAGCATGAATATGATTTGATCATGTTTATTGTAATACGGTTATTCATTTAAGTAAGAGAATAAATTGTTGTTCTGTTTACATGAATAAAACCTTATATGGTTACACACCCAATGAAAATAGTTCGTTGGATCTCGATCGTAGTGATACACATAATCATAATATTGAAACCAAAAGATGCAAAGTTAATAATGATGGTGCAACTTATTTGTAGCACTGCCGTTTAGGTCATATTGGTGTAAAGCGCATGAAGAAACTCCATGCTGATGGGATTTTGGAATCACTTGATTATGAATCACTTGATGCTTGCGAACCATGCCTTTTGGGCAAGATGACTAAAACGCCGTTCTCCGGAACAATGAAGCAAGCAACAGATTTGTTGGAGATCATACATACTGATGTATGTGGTCCGATGAATATTAAGGCTTGCAGCAGGTATCATTATTTTCTGACCTTCACAGATGATTTGAGCAGATATGGGGATATCTACTTGATGAAACATAAGTCTGAAACATTTGAACAGTTCAAAGAATTTCAGAGTGAAGTGGAAAATCATCGTGACAAGAAAATAAAAGTTTCTACGATATGATCGCAGAGGTAAAATATTTGAGTTACGAGTTTGGTCTTCAATTAAAACAATGTGGAATAGTTTCACAAACTCATGCCACATGGAACACCACAACATAATGGTGTGTCCGAACGTCATAATCGTACTTTATTGGATATAGTGCAATCTATGATGTCTCTTACCGATCTACCACTATCGTTTTGGGGTTATGCATTAGAGACAGATACATTCACGTTAAATAGGGCACCATCTAAATCCGTTGAGACGACACCATGTGAACTAAGGTTTGGCAAGAAACCTAAGCTGTCGTTTCTTAAAGTTTGGGGTTGTGATGCTTATATGAAAAAGTTTCATCCTAATAAGCTCAAACCCAAATCGGAGAAATATGTCCTCATAAGGATACCCAAAGGAGACTATTGGGTACACCTTCTATCACAAATCCGAAGGCAAGACTTTTGTTGCTAAATTCGGAGTTTTTCTAGAGAAGGAGTTTCTCTCGAAAGAAGTGAGTGGGAGGAAAGTAGAACTTGATGAGGTAACTATACCTGCTCCCTTATTGGAAAGTAGTTCATCACAGAAATCTGTTCCTGTGACTACTACACCAATTAGTGAGGAAGCTAATGATGATGATCATGTAACTTCAGATCAAGTTACTACCAAATCTCGTAGGTAAACCAGAGTAAGATCCGCACCAGAGTGGTACGGTAATCCTGTTCTGGAAGTCATGTTACTAGACCATGACGAACTTGCGAACTATGAGGAAACGATGATGAGCCCAGATTCCGCGAAATGGTTTGAGGCCATGAAATCTGAGATATGATCCATGTATGAGAACAAAGTATGGACTTTGGTTGACTTGCCCACTGATCAGCAAGCAATTGAGAATAAATGGATCTTCAAGAGGAAGACGGACACTGATAGTAGTGTTACTATCTACAAAGCTAGAATTGTCGCAAAAGGTTTTCGACAAGTTCAAGGTGTTGACTACGATGAGATTCTCTCACTCGTATCTATGCTTAAGTCTGTCCAAATCATGTTAGCAATTGCCGCATTTTATGAAATCTGGCAAATGGATAAACAAAAACTGCATTCCTTAATGGATTTACTAAAGAAGAGTTGTATACGATGCAACTAGAAGGTTTTGTCGATCCTAAAGGTGTTAACTAAATATGCAAGCTCCAGCGATCCATCTATGGACTGGTGCAAGAATCTCGGAGTTGGAATATACGCTTTGATAAGTTGATCAAAGCATATAGTTTTATACAGACTTGCGGTGAAGCCTGTATTTACAAGAAAGTGAGTGGGAGCACTACAACATTTCTGATAAGTATATGTGAATGACATATTGTTGATCGGAAATAATGTAGAATTATTCTGCAAAGCATAAAGGAGTGTTTGAAAGGAGTTTTTCAAAGAGAGACCTCGGTGAAGCTGCTTACATATTGAGTATCAAGATCTATAGAGATAGATCAAGACACTTGATAAGTTTTTTCAATGAGTACATACCTTGACAAGATTTTGAAGTAGTTCAAAATGGAACAGTCAAAGAAAGAGTTCTTGCCTGTGTTGCAAGGTGTGAAATTGAGTAAGACTCAAAGCCCGACCACGGCAGAAGATAGAAATAGAATGAAAGTCATTCCCTATGCCTCAGCCATAGGTTCTATAAAGTATGCCATGTTGTGTACCAGATCTATTGTATATCCTACACTGTGTTAAGCAAGGGAGTACAATAGTGATCTAAGAGTAGATCACTGGATAGTGGTCAAAATTATCCTTAGTGGAATAAGGAAATATTTCTCAATTATGGAGGTGACAAAAAGGTTCGTCGTAAAAAGTTACGTCGATGCAAATTTTGACACAGATCTGGATGACTCTAAGTCTCGATCTAGATACATATTGAAAGTGGGAGCAATAAGCTAGAGTAGCTCCGTGCAGAGCATTGTTGACATAGAAATTCGCAAAACACTTACGGATCTGAATGTGACAGACCCGTTGATTAAGATTCTCTCACAAGCAAAACATGATCACACCTTAGTACTCCTTGGGTGTTAATCACATAGCGATGTGAACTAGATTACTGAATCTAGTAAACCCTTTGGGTGTTGGTCACATGGCGATGTGAACTATGGGCGTTAATCACATGATGATGTGAACTATCGATGTTAATCACATGGTGATGTGATCTAGATTATTGACTCTAGTGCAAGTGGGAGACTGAAGGAAATATGCCCTAGAGGCAATAATAAAATTATTATTTATTTCCTTATATCATGATAAATGTTTATTATTCATGCTAGAATTGTATTAACCGGAAACATAATACATGTGTGAATACATAGACAAACTTAGTGTCACTAGTATGCCTCTACTTGACTAGCTCGTTAATCAAAGATGGTTATGTTTCCTAACCATGAACAAAGTGTTGTTATTTGATTAACGAGGTCACATCATTAGTTGAATGATCTGATTGACATGACCCATTCCATTAGCTTAGCACCCGATCGTTTAGTATGTTGCTAATGCTTTCTTCATGACTTATACATGTTCCTATGACTATGAGATTATGCAACTCCCGTTTGCTGGAGGAACACTTTGGGTGCTACCAAACGTCACAACGTAACTGGGTGATTATAAAGGAGCATTACAGGTGTCTCCAAAGGTAGATGTTGGGTTGGCGTATTTCGAGATTAGAATTTGTCACTCCGATTGTCGGAGAGGTATCTCTGGGCCCTCTCGGTGATACACATCACATAAGCCTTGCAAGCATTACAACTAATATGTTAGTTGTGAGATGATGTATTACGGAACGAGTAAAGGGACTTGCCGGTAACGAGATTGAACTAGGTATTGGATACCGACGATCGAATCTCGGGCAAGTAACATACCAATGACAAAGGGAACAACGTATGTTGTTATGCGGTCTGACCGATAAAGATCTTCGTAGAATATGTAGGAGCCAATATGGGCATCCAGGTCCCGCTATTGGTTATTGACCGGAGACGTGTCTCGGTCATGTCTACATTGTTCTCGAACCGTAGGGTCCGCACGCTTAAGGTTTCGATGAAAGTTATTATGAGTTTATGAGTTTTGATGTACCGAAGGAGTTCGGAGTCCCGGATGAGATCAGGGACATGACGAGGAGTCTCGAAATGGTCGAGACATAAAGATTGATATATTGGAAGCCTATGTTTGGACATCGGAAGTGTTCCGGGTGAAATCAGGATTTTACCGGATTACCGGGAGGTTACCGAAACCCCCCGGGAGTCATATGGGCCTTATTGGGCTTTAGTGGAAAGGTGAAAGGGGCTGCCCATAGTGGGCTGCACGCCTCCCCCCCCCCTCCCCTAGTCCTATTAGGACTAGGAGAGGTGGCCGGCCACCTCTCTCTCTCTTTCCCCCTTGGGAGTCCTATTTGGAATAGGATTGGGGGGGAGTCCTACTCCCGGTAGGAGTAGGACTCCTCCTGCGCCTCCATAGAGCTGGCCGCACCCCTCCCCCTTGGCTCCTTTATATACGGAGGCAGGGGCACCTCTAGACACACAAGTTGATCCACGTGATCTATTCCTTAGCCGTGTGCGGTGCCCCTGCCACCATATTCCTCGATAATACTGTAGCGGAGTTTAGGCGAAGCCCTGCTGCTGTAGTTCATCAACATCGTCACCACGCCGTCGTGCTGACGGAACTCTTCCCCGACACTTTGCTGGATCGGAGTCCGGGGATCGTCATCGAGCTATACGTGTGCTAAGAACTCGGAGGTGCCGGAGTAACGGTGCTTGGATCGGTCGGATCGGGAAGAATACGTGCGACTACTTCCTCTACGTTGTGTCAATGCTTCCGTTGCGATCTACAAGGGTACGTAGATCATACTCTCCCCTCTTTGCTATGCATCACCATGATCTTGCGTGTGCGTAGGAAAATTTTTGAAATTACTACGTTCCCCAACAGTATGTCTTGCATGTGCTTATCTGTGGTGACAATGGGATATCACATGATCCACTTGATGTATGTTTTGGTGATAAAATTGTGAATTCCGTGACCTCGTGAACTTATGCATAGGGGTTGGCACACGTTTTCGTCTTGACTCTCCGGTAGAAACTTTGGGGCACGCTTTGAAGTTCTTTGTGTTGGTTGAATAGATGAATCTGAGATTGTGTGATGCATATCGTATAATCATACCCACGGATACTTGAGGTGACATTGGAGTATCTAGGTGACATTAGGGTTTTGGTTGATATGTGTCTTAAGGTGTTATTCTAGTATGAACTCTTGAATAGATCGATCCGAAAGAATAACTTTGAGGTGGTTTCGTACCCTACAATAATCTCTTCGTTTGTTCTCCGCTATTAGTGACTTTGGAGTGACTCTTTGTTGCATGTTGAGGGATAGTTATATGATCCAATTATGTTATTATTGTTGAGAGACTTGCACTAGTGAAAGTATGAACCCTAGGCCTTGTTTCCTAGCATTGCAATACCATTTACGCTCACTTTTATCATTAGTTTCCTTGCTGTTTTTATATTTTCAGATTACAAAAACCTATATCTACCATCCATATTGCACTTGTATCACCATCTCTTCGCCGAACTAGTGCACCCATAAAATTTACCATTGTATTGGGTGTGTTAGGGACACAAGAGACTCTTTGTTATTTGGTTGCAGGGTTGTTTGAGGGAGACCATCTTCATCCTACGCCTCCCACGGATTGATAAACCTTAGGTCATCCACTTGAGGGAAATTTGCTACCGTCCTACAAACCTCTGCACTTGGAGGCCCAACAACGTCTACAAGAAGAAGGTTGTGTAGTAGACATCAAGCTCTTTTCTGGCGCCGTTGCCGGGGAGGTTAGCGCTTGAAGGTATATCTTTAGATCTTGCAATCGAATCTTTTTGTTTCTTATTTTACCACTAGTTCAGTTTATAAAAGAAAATTACAAAAAATGGAATTGAGTTTGCCTCATACGCTTCATCTTTTTAATATTTTTCATGAGAATGATGGAAAGGAAAATTGTGCTCAAGTGCTAGAAGAAGAAGTCTATAAAATGTTTGGCACTAAATCTTTGAATGATGAGCATGATTGCAATGTTGTTAGTATGAATTCCTTGAATATCCATAGTACTAATGATGATTGCACTATTCATAATGAAAATGTCTCTTATAAGCATGTCAATTTTTGTGGAGTGCATAGAGTTTGCAAGTACGCACCAAATAGGGAAGATAGATTTTGCAAGAGGCATAAGTATTTGGAAACTAAGTGGTTGCAAGAAAGGCTAGATGTTTGTGCTGAAAATTTAAAATTTCTTCGCCATACTTGTGAACTTTGCAATGAACATTGTCATTTAAATCTCCAATGCAAATTGTTTCATGATCGTATCATGTCCAAAAATTGTGATGATTTGATTTCCCTTGCACATCATAATGAACTTAGTTTGCTTTTGGGTTATGAAGAAATGAAACGTATAACTAAGCATATTCCAGAATATAACCTTGAGAAATTCCTCGATATTGATATAGAAGAAATTTTTATGTATTGTGCGGTGAATTGCATTGAAAACCCTTATATGCCAATTACATAAAGAAAAGAAAACAGATAGAGGATGAAGAGAATACTAATGAAAGGGAAGAGACTTCCCAATATTCTCCTATTATTTCTTATGATGAATCAGGTAACGAGGAGGAGCCTCCTATTCAACCAATCTCATCAATAAGGAGCTCCAAAAAGAGGATTGAACCCACACATAATGTGAAGAAGAAAAAGAAAAGACAGAGAAGTAAAGGTGAAAATGTATCCCTCCCAAATGATGTTGCCCCTATTAGTCATTGTGACGATGATAATAGCTATACTATTGGTGCTATCCATACTATTAATGATGAGAGTGATTATGCTTATGATATGAAAAGTCCCAAGCTTGGGGATGCTATGTTTGATGAGAATGACATGTTTGAGAATATATTTTCTGCAATTAATGTTTGTCCCAAGCTTGGGGATGCTATGTTTAATGAAGATGATATTTCTAGCCTCCCAAGTTTTGATATGCAAATTTGTTATGATGATAGCATGCCTCCTACTTATGATGATTATATTGATGAAAGTGGGTTTGGAAGAGTGTCAACTTTAGGAAGTAATGATCCCACTATTTTGGAGGATGTTGAATCTTATTGTGATAATTATGAAAGTGGATTTGGAGAGGCCATGACTTTATTTAGTAATGATTCCACTATCTTGGAAGAGGTTTCAATTGATTATTATGAGAACAAAGTTGCTACTTATGATGATTATTGTGATGATACTTTGTTATAAAAAGTAGTGATGATTATATTTATAAAACTTGTCATGATTATGATTACCCTTTTTCTGAACATTACTCCTTTAATGTGGAAACAATTTATAGTATTCGAGTTTCTTATGATACTCTCACTATTCCGAACGAGAAGAATTTTGCTTATGCGGAGAGTAATAAAATTTCTATGCTTGTAGATCATGAAAAGAATGCTTTATGTGATGGTTATACTGTTGAATTCATTAATGATGCTACTGAAAATTATTATGAGGGAGGAATATATGCTTGTAGGAATTGCAATAATATCAAGTTTCCTCTCTGTATGTGCTTAAAGTTTTAAAGTTATGCTTGTTTTGCCTTCCTATGCTAGTTGATTATTGTTCCCATAAGTTGTTTGCTCACAAAATCCCAATGCATAGGAAGTGGGTTGGACTTAAATTTGCTAGTGATATTCTTCATGATGCTCTCTTTATGTTTCAATTCTTATCTTTTATGTGAGCATCATTGAAATCATCATGCCTAGCTAGGGGCGTTAAACGATAGCGCTTGTTGGGAGGCAACCCAATTTTATTTTTGTTCTTTGCTTTTTGTTCCTGTTTAGTAATAAATAATTCGTATAGCCTCTGTTTAGATGTGGTTTTATGTTTTAATTAGTGTTTGTGCCAAGTAGAACCTTTGGGAAGACTTGGGTGAAGTCTTTGCGATCTTGCTGTAAAAAATAGAAACTGTAGCGCTCACGAGTTTTGCTTCCATTTTTTACTGGAGAGTGCGATTAGGTTGATTCTTTTTGGATATGATTAATAGAAAAATTCCTCACGTCCAGTAATTTATTTTAGAATTTTTGGGTTTCCATAAGTATACGTTTGATCCAGATTACTACAGACTGTTCTGTTTTTGACAGATTCTGTTTTCTATGTGTTGTTTGCTTATTTTGATGAATCTATGAGTAGTATCAGAGGGTATGAACCATGGATGAGTTGGAATACAGTAGATATTACACCAATATTAATTTAGAATGAGTTCACAACAGTACCTAAGTGGTGATTTATTTTCTTATACTAACGGAGCTTACGAGTTTTCTGTTAAGTTTGGTGTTGTGAAGTTTTCAAGTTTTGGGTAAAGATTCTATGGACTATGGAATAAGGAGTGGAAAGAGCCTAAGCTTGGGGATTCCCAAGACACCCCAAGCTAATATTGAAGGATAACCAAGAGCCTAAACTTGGGGATGCCCCGGAAGGCATCCCCTCTTTCGTCTTCGTTCATCGGTAACTTTACTTGGAGCTATATTTTTATTCACCACATGATATGTGTTTTGCTTGGAGCGTCAATTTATTTTGTTAGGATTTGCTTACTGTTATTTAGAACAATGTTTTGCATATTTTATTTCAATAAAAGTGGCATTGATGGCCTTTACTATGCCTATTTTACAAGTCTACATGTTGCTGTTTGAAAACAGAAAGTTTACCACTGTTGCAAAAATTCCCTAGAAAATTCAGAATGTGATAAAATGTTGAAACCTTTTTCGTAATAAGCTCTGATAAATTTAATACAGTGGGATTTTTCTTTCGTAGTTTTTGGAGCTAAGGAAGTATGGATCTTGCTGCATTCTTCACAGACTGTCCTGTTTAGGCAGATTGCTGTTATGTTTGCTTGTTTAATGATTCTATTTGAGGATAGGACTATTAAATATGCGGAGGCATTTAGTATGAAATGTTGATTAATAATTTTAGTGATTTTATACAGAAGAGTAGGATAAGGTTTTTGCATTGGTTTATACTAACTTATCTCACGAGTCCTTGTTAAGTTTTGTGTGGCTGGAGCTTTTGAGATTTAGGGAGACCGTGATATGAGAGGAATTAAGGAGACACAAAAGCTCAAGCTTGGGGATGCCCAAGGCATCCCAAGATAATATTTCAAGAAGTCTCAAGCGTCTAAGCTTGGGGATGCCCCGGTTGGCATCCCACCTTTCTTCTTCAACAACTATCGGTTAGTATCGGTTGATCCTAAGCTTTTGCTTCTTCACATGATGTTTGCTATTCTTAGATGTCATTTTATTTTCTTTTGTTTTTCTTGCTGTTTGAATAAAATACCAAGATCTGAAATTCTTAAATGTTAGAGAGTCTTCATATAGTTACATAATTATTCGACTACTCATTGATCTTCACTTATATCTTTTGGAGTAGTTTGTCGTTTGCTCTAGTACTTCACTTATATCTTTTTAGAGCATGGAGGTGGTTTTATTTTGAAGAAATAAACGAACTCTCATGCTTCACTTATATTATTTTGAGAGTCTTTAGAACAGCGTGGTAATTTGATTTGGTTATAAATTTAGTCCTAATATGATGGGCATTCAAGATGGGTATAATAAAAACTTTCATATAGAGTGCACTGAATACTATGAGAAGTTTGATACTTGATGATTGTTTTGAGATATGAAGATGGTGATATTAGAGTCATGCTAGTTGAGTAGTTGTGAATTTGAGAAATACTTGTGTTGAAGTTTGTGATTCCCGTAGCATGCACGTGTGGTGAACCGTTATGTGATGAAGTCGGAGCATGATTTTTTTATCGATTGTCTTCCTTATGAGTGGCGGTCGGGGACGAGCGATGGTCTTTTCCTACCAATCTATCCCCCTAGGAGCATGCGCGTAGTACTTTGTTTCGATAACTAATAGATTTTTGCAATAAGTATGTGAGTTCTTTATGACTAATGTTGAGTCCATGGATTATACGCACTCTCATCCTTCCACCATTGCTAGCCTCTCTAGTACCGCGCAACTTTCGCCTGTACCACAAACCCACCATTTACCTTCCTCAAAACAGCCACCATACCTACCTATTATGGCATTTTCATAGCCGTTCCGAGATATATTGCTATGCAACTTTCCACCGTTCCGTTTATTATGACACGCTTCATCATTGTCATATTGCTTTGCATGATCATGTAGTTGACATCGTACTTGTGGCAAAGCCACCATTCATAATTCTTTCATACATGTCACTCTTGATTCATTGCACATCCCGGTACACCGCCAGAGGCATTCATATAGAGTCATATTTTGTTCTAAGTATCGAGTTGTAATTCTTGAGTTGTAAGTAAATAAAAGTGTGATGATCATCATTATTAGAGCATTGTCCCAGTGAGGAAAGGATGATGAAGACCATGATTCCCCCACAAGTCGGGATGAGACTCTGGACGAAAAATAAAAAAAGGAGAAAAAAGAGGCCATAAAAAAAGAGAAGGCCCAAAAATGAGAGAAAAAGAGAGAAGGGGCAATGCTACTATCCTTTTACCACACTTGTGCTTCAAAGTAGCACCATGATCTTCATGATAGAGAGTCTCCTATGTTGTCACTTTCATATACTAGTGGGAATCTTTCATTATAGAACTTGGCTTGTATATTCCAATGATGGGCTTCCTCAAAATGCCCTAGGTCTTTGTGAGCAAGCGAGTTGGATGCACACCCACTTAGTTTCTTTTTGAGCTTTAATACACTTATAGCTCTAGTGCATCCGTTGCATGGCAATCCCTACTCACTCACATTGATATCTATTGATGGGCATCTCCATAGCCCGTTGATACGCCTAGTTGATGTGAGACTATCTTCTCCTTTTTGTCTTCTCCACAACCACCATTCTATTCCACCTATAGTGCTATGTCCATGGCTATTGCGTGAAGATTGAAAAAGTTTGAGAACATCAAAAGTATGAAACAATTGCTTGGCTTGTCATCGGGGTTGTGCATGATTTAAATATTTTGTGTGATGAAGATAGAGCATAGCCAGACTATATGATTTTGTAGGGATAGATTTCTTTGGCCATGTTATTTTGATGAGACATGATTACTTTGTTAGTATGCTTGAAGTATTATTATTTTTATGTCAATATTAAACTTTTGTCTTGAATCTTATGGATCTGAATATTCTTGCCACAATAAAGAAGATTACATTGATAAATATGTTAGGTAGCATTCCACATCAAAAATTCTGTTTTTATCATTTACCTACTCGAGGACGAGCAGGAATTAAGCTTGGGGATGCTTGATACGTCTCCAACGTATCTATAATTTTTTATTGTTCCATGCTATTATATTACCCGTTTTGGATGTTCATGGGCTTTATTATACAGTTTTATATTATTTTTGGGACTAACCTATTAACCAGAGGCCCAGCCCAAAATGTTGTTTTATTGCCTATTTCAGTGTTTCGAAGAAAAGGAATATCAAATGGAGTCCAAACGGAATGAAACCTTTAGGAGAGTTATTTTTGGAAGGAAGCTGTTGGGTTTCGTAGTAATTTCAAAAAAATTCCTACGCACACGCAAGATCATGTGATGCACAGCAACGAGAGGGGAGAGTGTTGTCTACGTACCCAACGCAGACCGACTGCGGAAGCGCTGACACGACGTAGAGGAAGTAGTCGTACGTCTTCACGATCCAACCGATCAAGCACCGAAAGTACGGCACCTCCGAGTTCGAGCACACGTTCAGCTCGATGACGATCCCCGGACTTCGATCCAGCAAAGTGTCGGGGAAGAGTTCCGTCAGCACGACGGCGTGGTGACGATCTTGATGAACTACAGCAGCAGGGCTTCGCCTAAACTCCGCTACAGTATTATCGAGGAATATGGTGGCAGGGGGCACACACGGCTAAGGAATAGATCACGTGGATCAACTTGTGTGTTCTAGGGTGCCTCTACCTCAGTATATAAAGGAGCCAAGGGGGGAGGCTGGCCGGCCAAGGAGGAGGGCGCAGGAGGAGTCCTACTCCTTCCGGGAGTAGGACTCCCCCCCAATCCTATTCCAACTAGGATTCCCAAGGGGGAAAGAGGGAGAGGGGTGGCCGGCCACCTCTCCTAGTCCTAATAGGACTAGGGGAAGGGGGGAGGCGCGCAGCCCTTATGGGCAGCCCTTTCACCTTTCCACTAAGGCCCACTAAGGCCCATATGGCATCCCGGGGGGTTCCGTAACCTCCCGGTACTCCGGTAAAATCCCGATTTCACCCGGAACACTTCCGATATCCAAACATAGGCTTCCAATATATCAATCTTTATGTCTCGACCATTTCGAGACTCCTCGTCATGTCTGATCACATCCGGGACTCCGAACAACCTTCGGTACATCAAAATGCATAAACTCATAATATAACTGTCATCGTAACCTTAAGCGTGCGGACCCTACGGGTTCGAGAACAATGTAGACATGACCGAGACATGTCTCCGGTCAATAACCAATAGCGGGACCTGGATGCCCATATTGGCTCCTACATATTCTACGAAGATCTTTATCGGTCAGACCGCATAACAACATACGTTGTTCCCTTTGTCATCGGTATGTTACTTGCCCGAGATTCGATCGTCGGTATCCAATACCTAGTTCAATCTCGTTACCGGCAAGTATCTTTACTTGTTCTGTAATACATCATCTCACAACTAACATATTAGTTGTAATGCTTGCAAGGCTTATGTGATGTGTATCACCGAGAGGGCCCAGAGATACCTCTCCGACAATCGGAGTGACAAATCCTAATCTCGAAATACGCCAACCCAACATCTACCTTTGGAGACACCTGTAATGCTCCTTTATAATCACCCAGTTACGTTGTGACGTTTGGTAGCACCCAAAGTGTTCCTCCGGCAAACGGGAGTTGCATAATCTCATAGTCATAGGAACATGTATAAGTCATGAAGAAAGCAATAGCAACATACTAAACGATCGGGTGCTAAGCTAATGGAATGGGTCATGTCAATCAGATCATTCAACTAATGATGTGACCTCGTTAATCAAATAACAACACTTTGTTCATGGTTAGGAAACATAACCATCTTTGATTAACGAGCTAGTCAAGTAGAGGCATACTAGTGACACTAAGTTTGTCTATGTATTCACACATGTATTATGTTTCCGGTTAATACAATTCTAGCATGACTAATAAACATTTATCATGATATAAGGAAATAAATAATAATTTTATTATTGCCTCTAGGGCATATTTCCTTCAGAAGCATCCCAGGAGACTTGGAGTAGACGTCAGGGAAGCTTCGAGGAAGCCACGAGGCAAGGAGGCGCGCCCCCACCATCGTGGGCCCCTCGTGGCTCCCCTGACTGACTTCTTTCACCTATATATGTCCATATACCCTAAAAACGTCGAGGAGCAGAATAGATCGGGAGTTCCGCCGCCGCAAGCCTCTCTAGCCACCGAAAATCAATCTAGACCTGTTCTGGCACCCTGCCGGAGGGGGGAATCCCTCTCCGGCGACCATCTTCATCATCTCGGCGCTCTCCATGACGAGGAGGGAGTAGTCCACCGTCGGGGCTGGGGGTATGTACCAGTAGCTATGTGTTTGATATATATATATATATATATATATATATATATATCGTGTTCTTGGGTTGGCACGATCTTGATGTATCGCGAGCTTTGCTATTATAGTTGGATCTTATGATGTTTCTCCCCCTCTACTCTCTTGTCATGGATTGAGTTTTTCCTTTGAAGTTATCTTATCGGATTGAGTCTTTAAGGATTTGAGAACACTTGATGTATGTCTTGCATGTGCTTATCTGTGGTGACAATGGGATATCACGTGATCCACTTGATGTATGTTTTGGTGATCAACTTGCGAGTTATGTGACCTCATGAACTTATGCATAGGGGTTGGCACACGTTTTTGTCTTGACTCTCCGGTAGAAACTTCGGGACACTCTTTGAAGTTCTTTGTGTTGGTTGCATAGATGAATCTGAGATTGTGTGATGCATATCGTATAATCATACCCACGGATACTTGAGGTTACATTGGAGTATCTAGGTGACATTAGGGTTTTGGTTGATATGTGTCTTAAGGCGTTATTCTAGTACGAAATCTTGTATAGATCGATCCGAAAGAATAACTTTGAGGTGGTTTCATACCCTACAATAATCTCTTCGTTTGTTCTCCGCTATTAGTGACTTTGGAGTGACTCTTTGTTGCATGTTGAGGGATAGTTATATGATCCAATTATGTTATTATTGTTGAGAGAACTTGCACTAGTGAAAGTATGAACCCTAGGCCTTGTTTCCTAGCATTGCAATACCGTTTACGCTCACTTTTATCATTAGTTACCTTGCTGTTTTTATATTTTCAGATTACAAAAACCTATATCTACCATCCATATTGCACTTGTATCACCATCTCTTCGCCGAACTAGTGCACCTATACAATTTACCATTGTATTGGGTGTGTTGGGGACACAAGAGACTCTTTGTTATTTGGTTGCAGTGTTGTTTGAGGGAGACCATCTTCATCCTACGCCTCCCACGGATTGATAAACCTTAGGTCATCCACTTGAGGGAAATTTGCTACTGTCCTACAAACCTCTGCACTTGGAGGCCCAACAACGTCTACAAGAAGAAGGTTGTGTAGTAGACATCAGTAAGCAAGTGTTGGCTAAAAATATGCTAAGCAGCATTGAAGGTTGTAATTATTTGCTAAACATAGGTTGTCGGATAAGGACACTTAAATACAATCACTGAGAAACATATGTGCAAACTTCCAATTGCAAAGCTACATGTTCTTGTTTGATAACAAAATTACAAGGTCCAGAAAACACTCTATTTAGAATTATTAAGTAAAGTAATAATTTACATGCGGTAAAAGTGGAATACACATGACCTTCAAATGTCAGATGGGAAATTAATTATGCAAAGGTGGCAATATATAGCATCTAAGGACAATGACAAGCAAAAGTAGACTTCCAACTTATAATGAATATCACTATATTCTGCAAGCATATTGTATAATCCGATGCCTTGCTATCCTTAGAGCTCAAGATATGGAAATTACAATTGTGATCGTATCATTTTCATGCTTGGTCCCATAGAATCTAAAGGCAACTAGTGTGCAATTTCTTGCCTGGTCAGAATCACCTATTGGTAATACTCCTTATACTCCTCATGGCTAAGATTGTCTTCTTTCATGAAGACATACCTAGCCACCACCCTGTGCTCTCTTCCTTGAGCTTCTCAAAGCTTTGGGGTGCACTATTGTTGCTCTGTAATTCTCAACCATAAGATATATCTCAAACAAGACAACATCCTTTTCGAGCAAAGACATCTTTCGCTGCTTCTCCTCATCCTTGACATTCCTCACAGTCGGCCTCCTTCCTCTCTTTGGCATACTTAAATTGGAGTGGATCTATAGTGTTTCATCACTATATGTATATATGACAAGAAGAATCTTACTTCACATATTCATCTTGCTCAAAATAGGAGTTGCTGTCAGAAAGTGGGGATAGAAATACCTTATATAGGTGGAAGTGCATCAAAATTGGAACCACCAATCCATCTCTCAATGTCATCCCTCCTGTATATACATTTTGTGCCACCGGAGACAACGTCCGCCAACCCCCACCAACATCTTCCTCATCCCATGCCAGGCTTGACGTTGTTTTCTCAGTGCAACTCGCCTCCGGTGACATTAGACACACCCAGGAGGTTGCATTTCCGACCACATCTCGCACCTCTCTCTATTCCCAAGTGTGAATATATGGGCATGCATTTTTTTATAGTAAGGATATTGATGACAACTTGTGGGATGAATGAAAAGATTTGGTACTTGTAAAAGTTAAATTCAGAAAAGCTTAGAGGCTACATGCTACCAAATACATGCTCTAAGAATTTCATATATTAAAAGCGGCACATGTTTAATTCGAATTTTTTCCCTCGAAAATAGAAAGTAACACCTGTTGTTGCTGAAGTGATCTATATATGCATGTAAATTTGTGTATTTGCTAATTGCAAAGATCAAGACATCATCTGTTACTGATTGTCGACAACAAAAACCAACATATACCCTCGGATTTATGAAACCAAACTCAAAGTAAACAATAAGTGAACCAATAAGTCTACTCTGCATAGAAGGCTTTGGCTAGTTCACAAGTTAATAATTTAAATTAGAAAATGTAACAACCACTTTCCAAATATCTAAAATTAAATGAGATCCTGATAATAGGATTAAGTTTTAAATACTAAAATGGACATACCTCATTCCCAACTATCCGAGCCCTAGATATGAATCATACAACTAGAAGTATATGCCCGAATATATTTATCTTGAATAAGATATGAGTTGTGGTTCGAAGGAGGGTACGCGAACTCCTTATATAGACGCATGTGGGATCAAAGCGGAACCATCTATCATGTCCTCTAAAGTATAATCATATTTTTTGGTAATGTCATTCGTAGGCCATCCTTCATTCCATGGGCACAGTCGAGAACATGTGTCAGTGCAATTTTAGTGAGAAACGTTTGGTGAATGCAATACAATACTTCATGGTAATAATTAACTAATGGTTCTGTTTAACATAAAAATGGATTATTATGCAACAATATGAAAGGTCATGTGTTACTAAAGCCCATGCAAATACTACAAACATATAAAAAGCAATAACAGCCGGCGCACCCGAGCCGAACCCGGCGCGCTGGGGGCGCCCGCACAAGCGAAAAGGGCGTGTGGGACCGCTCTGTCGGCGAGAGGAGGGCCTTTTCCCGCTGTTTCTTCCAGCTTTCCCCCCGACTTCCCTCTCATTCTCTCCATTCCTCCCGCCAATCTCCTCCTGCTCTCCTCCCCGCCGGCCGCCATGCCGCCGAAGAAGTACGTGGTCCCCCGTGCCGCGACGGGTGCAACCTTCGTCGTCGCCCAGCCGAAGCAAAGGAAACTAAGGGCGCCGACGTCCAAGCCCCCGGGCATGTCCAATGCCGACTGGAGGGCTGAAGTTCAGCGCCGGGAGGCAGTCACCACCGACCGACGGAACAGGGCCAACGCCAAGAAGGCCAGGGACAGCGCGGCGATCGCGGCTGCGGTGGCGGCGGATCAGGCGGAGCGCTCGGCCGAACAAGCCGAGGTGGCTCGCGTGGGGATGATGAATCCACCCGGTGTCCACGGCCAGTACGCGCCTTGGAGCTAGCAAAGCGTCGGCTCTCCGGCCGGCTT
The DNA here is from genome assembly GCF_003073215.2 of Triticum urartu. Taxonomy (NCBI): domain Eukaryota; kingdom Viridiplantae; phylum Streptophyta; class Magnoliopsida; order Poales; family Poaceae; genus Triticum; species Triticum urartu. Next base: position 685,690,268 of record NC_053028.1, read on the forward strand.
CTCGGCCTCGCTACAACCCTAGGGCTGCTCGCCGTCGCCGGGCTACGCCGACGGGGACGCGCACGGTGGGTTCAACCCCAACATCACCTTCCCCCATGGTCACCCGGCCCAGCGGACGCCCTTGCCCGCCTTCGCCAGCGTGCAATACCCTCCGTACAACTACTCGTCGCCGACCTACGCATCCTCCCTGACACCCCCTCTCCGCCGTGGCGCGCTGCCCTTCTCCCAAGCCTCCACGTTGCACCTCGGCGACACCGACGCGACCAAAGCCGACATGGACGACATCATCACGGTAGGCTCGGCCGCCGCAGCCGCGTCCCCCGGATTCACTACGTAGGACGACACGGTAGACCTCAATGGCGACATGGCCGGCGAGCTCGACTACGGCGAGGAGGAGCCGGATGAGGAGGAGGACGACGAGGAGGAGGAGGAGGAGGAGGAGGAGGAGGAGCCGACGCCTGCGTCGGCGAGGAAGCGAATGAAGAAGAAGGGGGTGACCAGGACCGGCGAGCCGCGCATCAAGTGGACGTCTAAGGAGTAGGAGTGACTCGCTGAAGCATGGAAAGTCGTTTGCCTCGACCCGATCAGCGGCACAAACCAGAGCATCGACAAGTATTAGGAGCGCATAAGGCCGAGTTCGACGAGCGCAAGCTCGTCAAGCCCTACTTCAAAGGCACCCACACGCAGCGCGGGTCGAAGGCGATGGCGAACCATTGGGGGCTCATCCAGACGGCATGCAACAAATGGCATGGGATCGTCGAGGAGATCACGGCTCGCCCGGAGAGCGGCGCCAGCATTGAGGATCAGGTATGGCGCGCTGGTTTCCCACTTCTTTTCGCCGTGGACGCCCGCCAACTGTTTGTTCCTCGGCGCAGCTGGTGCGGATGTTCGCCATGTATCGCCAGGACAGCAGCGACCAAGACTTCAAGTACCTCCACGTCTTCAAGTGGATCGAGAAGTGCGAGAAGTGGGCGGATGTCCGGCGCACCCTCGCCAAGGCCAAGGAGACCTACAAGCCGAACGCGCCAATGCTGGGCGCGGGCGACGGGCGCCCCGAAGGCAACAAAGGGGCCAAGAAGGGGAAGCATGTCGAGCCGGCCACCGCGCGAGTGCAAGAGTCCATCGAACATTGCCTCGCTGACGCACAGGCCCGGGCCGCCCTGCGGGAGGAGAAGACTGAGGCGTGCTGGTCGGCGTTGATAACGAACAGCACCCTCAAGCTCGACCTACTCCGCACCAACGTCGCCATGAAGAAGAGGAACACCGACCTGGCTTTTTTGATGGGGGGGGCGGACATGCTCCAGAGCAACGACGAGCAGCTCAAGGCGTGGTACCTAGCGGAGCGCGGCCTCATCCTGAACCAGCTGCCATCGACGGCGGCGCCAACTCCCACGCCCACGCCGACGACGCCAAGTCCGAGCGAGGATGCCTCCACGAGGCCCAGCAGCACAGAAGCCGCGCCGACGCCGTCCAGCATAGAAGTAGCGCCGACACCGCCAAGCCCGTGCACGCCGACTCCGCCGACGCGAGAGGCCGACCCCGCCGTTTGATGCGTTGCCCACGCGTCCTCTCGTTTTTTTGTACGCCGAACTTTTCATCCGATCGCCGAACTTGGCCGCTGATCGCTAGACAAGGCGTTTTTTGTGAGCGGGAAGGACCTAGTTTGAATTTGCCGCGACCTGGGAGCTAGATCGCCCCCAGGGGCCAATCTAGCGTCGGTTCGCCCCCGGGCGGCACTTTTTCGGCGCCCCGGGGGACCGAACGGCTGAAGATGCTTTAACTCCTCTTTTTTCTGCTTGCTACCTCATGTAATCACATACCTCTTGATTTTCCGGGTGGGACTAGCCTAAACCTGCCTAATCCCTCAGATCTGCTAGCTTCCTCATGTAATCATCTATATCTATCTATACCAATATAAAAAGACTCAAAGTGGTAGATTCAATTAATCTCGGCCATCAAATCATGTCAATCCAACGACCTAAACTGCTTCAATGTCGAGCGCTCAACACGTTTAGTGTGCAGTTAATTTCATACCAAATATAGTGCTAATCACATAATAACACGCAAACAATACCCTACTATATACCCGCATGCATTAAATACTTTCAAATTAACGTGCATTGTACGTACACATTGAGTCTATATCTATTCTATCTATATCTATACCTCTATACTTATTAATAAAGCAAGGTGTGTTTCTCCAATTTTTTCATCCGTTCACCGACGAAAAGTTTTTTCTTTCTATCCGAGGTGGTACTAAACTTTTGTGCATCTATCCGCTAGAAAAAAAGATTAGTACAGAATTCCATCAATGGGCCACGCGCGCTGCGGCCCAACAATGCCAGCCAATTTATTAATGCCCACAGAGTCAGGAAAGCCTTATTTGTCGCATGGAGCGAAGAATAGTTGAAGTTTCGCACAGGGCGCCTATGACTGGGCCGGCCCGTTTCCCTTATTTTGTTGTTCTATTTCTATTTTCTTTTTCTGTTCCTTTTTATTTCTCTTTTATATTTTTTCCTTTTTTTCCTTATTTTTAATTATTCTTTATCAAGTAAAAATTTACAAAAATATTCAGAATTTCAGTTTTTATTCAAATATTCAAATAATGGTCAGAATTCCAAAATTTGCTTCTGTATTGAAAATGTTTGAAATTTTAAAATATCAAAATTTCCCGTTTCAAAATTTTCTCAATATTCAAAAAATTCTCTCCTTTTTAAAAATTATTTTGTCTTTTCCAAAAAAATTCAAGATTCTTTTATTAAAATTACATTTTATAAAATTTTCCATATTTTAAACAATTCTTGTTTGAGTGAAATGTTCAAAACTCAAAAAGAGATTGCGTCTAAAACATTTCGTATTTTTTGAATGTTCCCTTAGAAAAATAAAAAAAATCAAAAATATTTTTGTTTTTTTAATTTAAATGTTTTCGAAATATTGTTTGTGAATTTAAGAAACTATTCATGTTTCTAATTTTGTTCGCGATTTTCTCAAGATATTGGAATTTGCAAAAACAATGTTCGCATTATTCTAAAATTGTCCGGGATTTAAAAATTGTTAATGTTTCCAAGAATATTCACCAATTCGTTTTTTTAATGTTCAAAAAATCAAAAATATTTCTGATGTGAAACTATATTCTTTTTTAAAATATTTGCGCTGGCCATTAGTTAGCGGTGCACATTCGTTCTTTGCTGGTTGACTATAAATGAAAGAAATTGTGGACACGTGTCAATAAATTATGTTATTTGGCTTTAGTTTGAGCAAAATTATGGGTACTTGATCTCTAAAATAATCGAAGAGAATAAACCCTAAAAAAAGGAACATTCATGCCTGATTATGCTCATGAAACGGGATTTATGCGCTGCAATTAATAATTCACCCGGTTACGCCGTCGTAGCATAGAGTGGTCGAAGCAACCATGTCCCGAAGATCACCGCGCAACCAACAAATGAGTAGGCAGGCACAAGCCCGAGATGAAGGCGAACCCGGAGGAAAAACGGCATGAGTTGGGTGCTCGCCACCACACCGACCAACCCCTATTACTATCAAGATTTTTGCGTGTCAAACATGTCCAGCGAGAAGATCATATCTTCTTGCTCTGTCACCTACCATTGTGGAGACCCTTTTTTGGATGACACATCAATTATTTTCCCCGTTGCTTCTTGCAAAAAAATATCCCTCCCGTTGCAACGCATGGGCATATGTGCTAGTAATAATAACACCCCGTTATTTTTAGGGTGAGCCCATCTAAGCCTCCTAATCCCACCGATCTCTAATCCTTCCGATGTCTGAAACCGAGCGATGTGGGGCTCGTGCGCGGAATAGCCTCCTCCAGTTCAAAAAGGAGGAAAATAAATTAAACAAAAAAAGAAGCAAAACAGAAAAATAGAAAAGAAAAAAGGCTTAGGCCTTGGCCCAACTAGGAGACGACATCGCTTCATTGGGCGCCTGTTGGGCCGGTCCAAGCTCTCGCGGATATGAAAAAATTTCATCGATTTAAAAAATGTCCCTGTTTTGAAAATTTGTTCACAAATTCAATAATTGTTCCCATTTTCCAAATTTGTTTAAAAATAAAAAATGTTTGGGGAGTTCAAAATAATGTTCCTGTTTTAAAATTTTGATTGAAATTAAAAAAATGTTCATGTTTTCAAAAAACCAAATACAAACAATGTGTGCGCAAATTAAAAAAAAACTAGTTCCAATTTTTTGTTCGTACTTTCCCAATTTTTTATGAATTCCAAGCTCGTCTGACTACCGGCGAGCAGTCAGTAGCCGCCAACTCCACCACAGCGAGCACCAAGGTTCCCAATACCGGTTTTTTCCTTTTACAGTTTTTTTGGTTTTTATTTTGCATTTCTTTGTTTTTTTGTTTCTTTTTTTATTTTTCCCCTTTCCCATTTCTTGGTTTCTTTTTTCGTTTTCATGTTTTTCTGTTTTCAAAAAATATTCATCTTTTCAGAAAAATGTTCTCGCTTCAGAAAAAACAAAATGTCAAAAACAATTCGCCTTTTTTACAAAGTTATTGATAAATTCAGCAAACTTTTGTCTTTTTCAAAAGTTGTTCCCGTTCAAGTATTTCTCAAAAAACACAAAACATGTTTGGTCTCATCAAAATTTGTTCAGCATTTCCAAAAAATGCCTCCACTATCAAAAAATTCACGAATTATAAAATGTTCGCGTTTTTGAGAAAATGTTCGGTAATTTTAAATAAAGGTCATTTAAAAAAATCGCATGTTCCAAAGAATGTTCATGTTTTCACGTAATTTTATGTTTTTTAAAATAATATCTTGATTTTCAATAAATTGCTCGAAATTTGGGAATATGTTAGGAATTCAATTTTTTTGTTCACATTCTCAAAAAAAATTCCCATTTTTACAATAAAATTTAAGGTTTTAAAAAGTTTTCATGTTTTTAGAAAATGTTCGGAATTTTAAAAAACTGTTCACATTGTAAAAACTGTTCATGGATTTGAAAAATTGTTCACTCTTTCAGAAAATGTTCAGAATTCCCTTTTTTACTTTTTGGAATATATTTTTTTATTTGATAATTTTTTTGTATTTCTAAAAAATATTCTTTATTTACAAAAAAATCATAAATTTGAAGAAATGTTTCAAAGAAAAATCAAAAATGTTTTCAAACCTCAATGTCGTAGTGTTCTTAAGACCTTCGCGCTTACTAGCATCAACATAAGGCATCTATCCTACTGGTTAGCTGCGGTTGGCCTCGATGGCGAGGTCGCAAGTATACGTTCCAGCGGCGATCCCACCATACATACTAAAGTGGGTACGATTCTCAAAAGTCCATATTACTCTTTACACGTTTAGTGAAGGGGTTGTACCAAAGCGGGGCTCCCGGTAAGATTCGTAACAATGTCAAATGCATTTTGGACCCTAGATTGTGAGATTCCTATCGCTTCCAGTGATGAACAATGAATCTATCCGATTCCTGTTGTTTGGAACAGTGTTGAATAATGAACGCCAAATTATTTGATTGATAGGAATTAGAGGGTGGCTCAAAGGACTTGACTGCTTTCATTCATCTTGGATAGAGTGTTAAGGCCTGGTGGTTGCAATCAGCCTCTACTGTATCCATCAACAACGAGAGAGAGAAATGCGACCTTTAAATATACAGCAGCTAGCCTTACGCAGGGCGCAGCGTGATCTAAGGTACAAGTAGCATGGTAACAAGAACAACATAGACATGACCACGACCGAGTGAAATTCTATAGACTGGCACGCGCCAAGCTGCCAACTTGTCCCAAAGGTGATAACATCTGCGAGAACTGCATGCTATCGAAACCATGGTCGCTTTGAACTCGCAGAGCTGATCTTATGACTACTACATTCAATCTGGACAAACAAAACCCAAAACAAAACGAAAACTCAGACATCGCAGAAGATTTTGTGGCCAACTAGTGCATACTAATTCAAGAGTTCTACCAGCCTAAAGGAACAAAGCTTTAGGTTCTTAGGTAGTACAAAGCAGTATATATCACAGAAGAACGCAGGATAGCATAGTACTCACTTCACTGCAATTTTCTTAGGTAGTAATCTTAGCTGAATTTGAAACATGTGAGTGTAGTCAGACACTCACCTCACTGCAATCATATACTCACTTCAGACAGAGGCATACTAAAGGAATCAGTCCTGTAAAACTCGTGCAGGAACTGGTACCATTGTTTTGCAGGAGTTCATTTACTGCCTAGGCACACTCGACAGTATAACAAACTTCTAACTAAAGATATGATGAACCTCATCAACTTGCCCTGTGTAATCAGCATGGCAGATCTGGAATTTCCAAAGGTTGGCAGGCTGACATGGCTCCAAATGTTACCGTCCTTCACAGTAAGAAGGAAAGAGGGGTACGAGTCACATCAGCTGAAACGCCTAAACAAACTTGAAGACAAGCTGGAGATCTACAGCCTTGACTCTTCAGAATCTTCAGAGCAAGGAAGAGGCTCCTGAAGTTAATCTTGCTGTCAAGGAATAACTCACAAGTCCAGAACAACAAACATGATCACAGCCAGGTAAAATCCTGTAGATCGTCAGACGTCGTCTTGTCAGTAAGGTGACCACATTCGCGACAACTCCACGCAATCGAACCCGCCGCAGTGGCTTTGAACTCAGAAAGCTGATCTGCTAACGACTCCCCTGATTCTGGAAAAACGAGACAAAAAACTCAGACAATACACAAGATTTTCCGCCCAATTTCAACATCTTTACAAGCATGAAGGAACATAATTTAGGTACTTAGGTAGGTAGTATCCCAGCAAGGGGCAGACTAGCAAAATATTGATCTTAAAACATGTGACCCTAAACACTCACTTCAGTGTGCTTAGCATCAATACAATTTGGGATTGACTGCCTGACAAAGGCACACATGAACATAACGGAATTCAGTCATGAAAAACTCAAATAGAACTGGTTTTGCAGGAGTACATTTTCTGCCTAGGCACACTATCAGTATGACAAATTTCTAACTAAAGAAAGTAAACAAACTGGGGGTGCTGGTAGCAAGAAACAATACAATAACCTGAAAACTCATAAGTTTCAGTCAATCATATCAACCAATATGATTTGCTTTCAGATTAGGAGCACATCCATTATATGAGGATCTATAAGAGTGCTCGAGATATGGACTGCAATAAAGAACAATTTCAGTTGCTCGCGCTGATAAGCACTCCCTTGATCTTGCGAGATTGATTTAAGATAAAACAACATCACAGGATAAAATTTCAGTTGCCTGGGAGCACAAGCTCTTCTTATTTAGAGCAGTGACAAAAGATCTTATTTGTGACGATGACTAAAAGTGAACCTATCTGCCTCCTTATATCTATCATCTATCAAAAGAAAAGTGTACAAATTGAGATGTTTTTGACTTGAATGAATTTTCTCGAGGTGAAGCAATCCAAGGTAAACTGGATATAAATTAAAGTTGTATTCCTTCTATGTTTATCTTGACCAAAACTACTCCTCCAAATTAATTATAATGACATAGTGTTTTTACTAATTCCATCAGGACTCATGAATATGTTGCTCATAATATATAAAATCATTTCTCTTACTAGCCCCATTCTCTTCAAATTGCATTTGAAACAAACAAGACAATAAACGCAATTATGTTCCCGAGCTTGCTTAGAGTTTTTCTGTGAGCACAAGAAATTAAACACTAAAATCAAACAAGAATTACCAATTGCCGTAATGAATATGAAGCAACAGCAAAAGTCATGCGATAATTATGAATGGAAGGAGATACGTTGGAAGCAATAGAAACTTTACCACTTCATACTGTCCTTGAAGACAACAATGATGGTGGGAAGTTTATATATATGTATGTGTCATACGCAAGATAGTCTTGTTTCTTATAAACCCTCTGAAGCTGCAACGTCTTGACATCCATTAAGAAATATTCAAAGAGTGGCTTCTCTAGAGACAGGAGTCGATTCTCTAGAGATGAGGCTTCTATCTTTGTCAAGAGCAAGTACCTATCTGTTGCAGCTCTGATACTATATGCGTACCCAGAATCTTGTGAGACTATCTTCTCCACCTGCCACTGGCTGGGACTCTTGCCTTTGTTTTGCGCAATGGTATAGCTGAGGCTAGATGCAATTTCACCATGGAAACCAAACATCCCAAGCCTGCCTTCCCCTGCCTCCACAATGGCTATTCCATTCTTGCTCCACTCTCCAGGTGGGAGCTCAGCAATGGAGAACTCCATCGTCCTGATGTCAAGCGCGAGTAACTTTTTGCTGTTGATCGTCAGCCAGTCCCAGTAAAAGCAGCCATAAGCATAATGGCGCCTGAGAAAAAAAGGGTTGACCTGTGACATGGCGGCCCGGTCGCCTGTGCTACTGACCAAATCACTCCAACCATTTGATGCAGCGGCTTGCCATTGTCCGGTGCTCGAAGAGAAGACGAAGGCAGACAGACTAGTTTTGCAGTGTGCCATCAAGACCACTCTGAATGTTGTCTCCCGCGCCGCCGCCTCCTCCACTCTGAATGTTGTCTCTGGCGCCGCCGTCTCCTCCTCGCCGAGGGGAACGAGGAAGGGCTTGCACCGGACCCGTATCATGCGGACAGGTTGCTCAAGCGAAGCGGTTAGGTCGTCAGGAACCGGGGGGAGCAGCACGTACCGCCGGCACAGGGGGTCGCACACCACGAGCTCCCTGAAGACCGCGGGAAACTCCCCTTCTCCGAGGTCCCGGTCGAGGAGGACGCGACCGGCGCGCATGTCCTGCACGATCCAGTGGCAGGGGGAGGGGAGGAAGGAGAAGGAGAAGTCGGCGGCGAGGTCGAGCGCGCGGGCGGCGGGCGCAGACGGGTGAGGCGGCAGGACTGGATGGAAGCCGTTGCAGTCGAGGAATCCGAGGAGGGGAGGGCCGTGGAGGCGACGGAAGCGTCGGAGGAAGGAGCCGTCGACGCAGATTTGGCGGAGGGAGACGCAGACGGCGGAGGCGCGGGTGAGATCTTCGGAGGTGGTTAGCCGGAGGAACATCTCGTACAGGAGGTGGTCCGGGATGTCCGTCAAAGGCAACGCCAATTCCTTGCTGGCCTCCATGGGCGTGGTGTGGGGCAAGTCGCTGGGTGGAGCGTGGGTTGAACTCCAACCGGCCGGCAAGGGAGGGCGAAGGATCTCGGACGCTGGGAGGAGCGTGAGTCTGCTGGGCTGGTGGCTACCGAGATGGCTAATAAGAGAAACAAAAACTCTTTCTCAACATATCATTTGCGTGTACTCTTCGACGGCTTCACATGTCTGATGGATTTCTCTTTTCATACAAAAATGTACATATGCAAAAGAATAGTCAGGACCTTCTTAGCTGGCGAACGTAAGCCAGGATATTTCGTACGATTTCGCTGACAGATTTATTAACACAACAAGAGTATCATGAAAAAACATGGTGTTCTGAGATCAACGAAACATCTACCCGATCTTACAAACATGGTATTTTGAGCAACATTAAGATACATAAGCATCGATTTTACAAACAAGTGTCAAAGCAAAAAAAAAAGAATAAACGACAGTAAACACCATGATTGTCAAGTTCAAACTAAAGGAAGCAAGTTCAGGACATGATAGCCAAGTCAACCGAAACTCTATTTCAGATTATTTCTCCTATGATGTTGCTAAAATATTCATACTTGTAGGAGTTATAAGTCAATAAATCAACTGAAAGTCCGGTCATATGCCAATAGGTCAATTAAAAAGTCCCTTCATTTTTTGCATTGATGCTTATGTGATCATTCCATGCGTAAGTCAAATGTATGTAAATCTCGTACTTCTATATTAAAAAGGTTTCCCGGCAACGACAAGCAAACTACCACTTCAAGTTAAAATGGTACATGTTGTCCTCTTTAACCAATCTATTATGCCATATAAACCGTAACATGAAAAAAGTAATAGTGCATTATGATCACACTGCTTCTTATCCATTTAGATAGATAATCAATAGTTTCTTTGCAACAAACTAGAGCTAGTAAGATAAAAGAAACTTACCGGATTGCTAAACCAAAGTGTGAAATTCTCAGACAAGTTACGTACTATGTAGCTTTTAAAAAAAACAATACTTCAAACCTTACGACATAAGCTAGCAACAAAGATTACTACTCCCTCCGTCCGGAAAAGTTTATCTTTCAAATGGATGTATCTACCACTAACTTGGTGCTAGATACATCCATTTGAGGGACAATCTTTTTCGGACGGAGGGAGTACTTAAAACTGAGACGTCCTCATGGTCCAGCTCCTCTAGAATATCTCCTCGCCTCGTTGTTAGTCGTTCTGCGCAGGCTTTCTCTGCCGAGGTGGCATCAGCTCCTCGGTGGCCTCTTCAAAGCTCCCGTGCTCATCGACAGTCAGCCCAAGAAAAAATTGAAAAAGAATCTTGCAAGAATACATAAAATGGGAAGAAATGGACCAGATGGGAAGGGGAGAAGTGAGTCGGTTGATTATCTCTCTGCTAGGCTGCTGGCTACCGAGATGGGTAATAAGAGAAACAAACACTCTTTCTCAACATATCTGTTGAGTGTACTCTTGGACACCTTCACATGTTTGGTGGATTTCCCTTTTCAAAAAAATGTAAATATGCATAAAATAATCAGGACCTTCTTAGCTGGCGAACGTCTGCCAGGATATTTAGTACGATTTCGCTGACAGATTTATTTTTAACAACTAAGTAATTACCTGTGCGTTGCTATGGGAGCCAAACAATTTTCAACACAAAAGAGTATCATGAAAAAATAAGGTGTTCTGAGATGAACGAAACATCTACCCGATCTTACAAACGTGGTATTTTGAGCAACATTAAGATATATAACCATCGATTTTACATACAAGTGTCAAAGCAAAAAATGAATAAAGGACAGTAAACACCATGATAGTCAAGTTCAAACTAAAGGAAGCAAGTTCACGACATGATAGCCAAGTTAACCGAAACTCTACCTCAGATTATTTTTCCTATGATGCAGCTAAAATATTCTCATATACTTGTAGGAGTTGTAAGTCAATAAAACAACTGGAAGTACGGTCATACGCCAATAGGTCAATTAAAAAGTCCCTTCATAGTGTGTGGTCATTCCATGCGTAAGTCAGATATATGTAAATCTCGTAGTTCTATATTAAAAAGGTTTTCCCACAACGACAAACAAACTACCACTTCAAGTTAAAATGGTACTTGTTGTCCTCTTTAATCAATCCATTCTCCCGTATAAGCAGGTAACATGAAAAAAGAAATAGTGCATTATGATCACACGGCTTCTATTCCATTCAGAAAGATAATCAGTAGTCCCTTTGCAACAAACTAGAGCTAGTAAGATAAAGATAACCTACCGGATTGCTAAACCAAAATGTGAAATTCTCAGACAAATTACTTAGTATGTAGACGCTTTTTTTTTTTGAATCAATACTTCAAACCTTACATATGCTAGCAACAAAGATTACTACTTTAAACTGAGACCTCCCCATGGTCCAGCTCCTCTAGAGTATCTGCTCGCCTGTTGTCGTTCTGCGCAGGCTTTGTCTGCTGAGGTGGCATCAGCTCTATGCGGGCCTCCTCCAAGCTCCTGTGCTCATCGACAGCAGCCCAATAAAAAATTGAAAAATAATCTTGCAAGAATACATAAAATGGAAAGAAATGGACTAGATGGGAAAGGGAGTGAGTCGGGTGATTTTCTCTCAGCTGGGCTGGTGGCTACCGAGATGGGTAATAAGAGAAACAAACACTCTTTCTCAACATATCTGTTGCGTGTACTCTTCGACAGCTTCACATGTCTGGTGGATTTCCTTTTTCGAACAAAAATGTACATATGCATAAAATAATCACGACCCTCTTAGTTGGCGAACGATAGCTAGGAGGTTTCGTACGATTTCGCCGACATTTTTATTTTTGACAACTAGGTAATTGCCCATGTGTTGCTACGGGAACCGAACATTTTTCAACACAACAAGAGTATCATGAAAAAACATGGTGTTCTGATATCATCGGAACATCTACCCTATCTTACAAACATGGTATTTTGAGCAACATTAAGATACATAAGCATCGATTATACATAGAAGTGTCAAAGCAAAAATTGAATAAAGGACAACAAAAACCATGATAGTCAAGTTCAAACTAAAGGAAGCAAGTTCACGACATGATAGCCAAGTCAGCCGAAACTCTATGTCAGATTGTTTTTCCTATGATGCAGCTAAAATATTCACATATACTTGTTGGAGTTATAAGTAAATAAATCAATTGGAAGCCCAGTCATACGCCAATAGGCTAACTAAAAAAGTCCCTTCATAGTGTGTGGTCATTCCATGCGTAAGTCAAATATGTAAATCTCGTACTTCTATATTAAAAAGGCTTTCCCACAACGTCAAACAAACTACTACTTCAAGTTAAAATGGTACTTGTTGTCCTCTTTAACCAATCCATTCTCCCATATAAGCTGGTAACATGAGAAAAGTAATAGTGCATTATGATTACAAGGCTTCTTATCCATTTAGATAGATGATCAATAGTTCCTGTGCAACAAACTAAAGCTAGTAAGATAAAGATAACTTACCGGATTGCTAAACCAAAGTGTGAAATTCTCATACTTTAATTTTTCTCAATCAATACTTCAAACCTTACATATGCTAGCAACAAAGATTACTACTTAAAATTGAGACCTCCACATGGTCCAGGTCCTCTAGAGTATCTGATCGCCTCGTCGTTGTCGTTCTGCACACGCTTTGTCTGTCGCGGTGACATCAGCTCCATTGTGGCTTCCTCCAAGATCATGTGCTCATCGACAGTTAGCCCAAGAAAAAATTGAAAAACAATTTTTAAAGAATATATAAAATGAGAAGAAATGCACCAGATGGGAACGGGAGGAGTGAGTTGTGTGTTTTTCTCTCAGCTGGGCTGGTGGCTACGGAGATGGGTAATAAGAGAAACAAACACTCTTTCTCAACATATCTGTTGCGTGTACTCTTCGACACCTTCGCATGTCTAGTGGATTTCCCTTTTTGAACAAAAATGTACATATGCATAAAATAATCAGGATCCTCTTAGCTGGTGAACGTCAGCTATGAGGTCTCGTACAATCTCGCTGACAATTTTATTTTTAACAACTAGGTAATTGCCCGTGCATTGCTACGGGAGCCGAACATTTTTCAACACAACAAGAGTACCATGAAAAACATGCTGTTCTGAGATCACCCGAACCTCTACCCAATCTTACAAGCATAGTATTTTGAGCAACATTAAGATACATAAGCATTGATTTTACATACAACTGTCAAAGCAAAAAATGAATAAAGGACAGTAAACATCATGATAGTCAAGTTCAAACTAAAGGAAGCAAGTTCAGGACATCATAGCCAAGTTAACCAAAACTCTATTTCAGATTATTTTTCCTACGATGCAGCTAAAATATTCCCATATAGTTGTAGGAGTTATTTATAAGTCAATAAATCAACTAGAAGTCCGGTCATACACAAATAAGTCAATTAAAGGACAACGCTAACGCCTACACGTGTGGTGGGAGCGAAACCTGCCCATACGCTCTATAACACACAGATTGCGACACGTCACTGCATGCATGCATGTGCGAATCTTTTTGAATTTTCAGTTTTAAAATGTTTTATCTCTTAAATGAAAAATCCGATTGAAGATCCGTTTTCACCATTAAATCCCTCGCGACGAGATCTTCGAAACTAGATCTCATATCAATATATTTAGATGATTTTTTTGTTAAAAGTTGTCATGTCTATTGCACATGAATTGCCATGGTGTTTACACTGAAGTTGCCATGGTATGTTTCAGCTATTTTCTTCTACATTTAAAAGTAAATTTTGACATATTATAAAATGGGGATTTAAGAAACTAGACTTGACATGAACCATAAACTAAAATTGCCATGATACATGCACTTAAAATTGCCCTGGTTCATACAAAAAATAATTTTCATGGTCAAAGTACTGGAATTGCCATTATCAAAATACTAAAATTGTCATGCTCTACAAACTAAAATTGCCACATGGCAACTTTAGATTAAGCACTATGGCAACTACAGTGTAAACATCATGGCAACTTTTGGGCAAAAAAATTCGTCCAAACATATCAACATAGGGTCTAGTTTTGAAGATCTCGTCGAGACGGATTTAATGGTAAAAACGGATTTTTAATTAGATTTTTAATTAGGAGATAAAATATTTTTAAGCCAAAAACCAAAAAGATTACTGCTGATGTCATCTGTTTTGACGTGGCCAAATGACTGCTAATGGAGGCGTGTGGACGATGTGCAAGATGCCACACGTGTGGGCGTTAGTTTTTGCAATTAAAAAGTCCCTTCATAGTGTATGGTCATTCCATGCGTAAGTCAAATATATGTAAATCTCGTAGTTCTATATTAAAAAGGTTTTCCCACAACGACAAACAAACTACCACTTCAAGTTAAAATGGCACTTGTTGTCCTCTTTAACCAATCATTCTCCCATATAAGTAGGTAACATGAAAAAAAAAGTGCATTATGATCACACGGCTTCTTATCCAATAGTTCCTTTGCAACAAACTAGAGCTAGTAAGATAAAGATAACTTACCGTATTGCTAAACCAAAGTGTGAAATTCTCAGAGAAATTACTTAGTATGTGGACGCTTATTTTTTAAAATCAATATGTCAAAACCTTACATATGCTGGCAACAAAGATTACTACTTAAAATTGAGACCTCCCTATGGTCCAGCTCCTCTAGAGTATCTGCTCGCCTCGATGTTCTCATTCCGCGCAGGCTTTGTCTGCCGAGGTGGCATCATCTCCACGGTAGCCTCGTCCAAGCTCCCATGCTCATCGACGGTCAGCCCAAGAAAAAATTGAAAAAGAATTTTGCAAGAATACATAAAATGGGAAGAAATGGGCGAGATTGGAAGGGGGAGTGAATTGGGTGATTTTCTCTCTGCTGGGCTGGTGGCTACCAAGATGGGTAATAAGAGAAACAAACACTCTTTCTCAACATATATGTTGCGTGTACTCTTCGACACCTTCACATGTCTAGTGGATTTCCCTTTTCGAACAAAAAATTACATATGCACAAAATAATCAGGACCCTCTTAGCTGGCGAACGTTAGCCAGGAAGTGACGAGGCGCCGTGCCCGGGGACACATCGTGGACGTAGGCACGTATCGTTGTTGCCAGCACCAGACATGCATAGACGCACGAAGACGAAGTTGACGAAGCATTGCACCAGGCTTGCCAGACCCGGGGACACGTCGTGGATGAAGGCATGCACTGGTGTTGCCATCAACGGGCATGCATGGACGAGGGACCTGCACAATTTGTACGCCATGCCGTGGAATCGAAGGGGCGAGCAGAGAAGAAGACTCGACGACGGTTGTGTCGCCAATCGACGTGGAGCCGATGTCACCAACGGTGGTCGAAGTAGACGAAGTGGTTGGGAAAGATGACGGCGACACTGGCGACGAGCTGGTGCTGGACGAAGACGAAGAGGGTGGACGGGCGGCGGGTATGGGGGTAGCGGCGGCGGCCGAAGAAGAGCAGTCTCGGCGGCCTGATGGTGCGGCGGAGGCGGCTAGGTTAGGAGCGCGACGGCGGTGCTCGAAGTAGGTGAGGAACCCGACAACATAACGAAGACCGGAGCGAATGTTGGTGTTCCCACGCCGAGGGAGGCGACGGGGCGCATACCACGGGAAGTCAAGGTGAACGCGGGCCGTCGTTACGGCCCGAAGGGGCGACGCAGCGGTGGCGGGCAGGTCGAAGCGACGATAGGAATACCGCAAGGTGCCGGTGGACCACGGGCTGCGGCATTACGGTCTGAAGAGGCGGCATAACGGCAGCGCGCGGGTCGGTGATGCCGCGGGGATGACCTCAGGCGGCGGCAGTGATCGCGCTCCGCGGCACTACAGCCCAAAGCGACGGTGTAACGGTGGCTCGCGGTCGGGGCAGCCACAGGTAGAACCACTGACCGGGGGCGACGACCCGACGAGAGGCGGCATGGACCATGTGCCCCGGCACGACAATCCTAAGGGGCGACACAAAGGCGGCGGCGGTTACGAAGGTAGCCGACGGGAGGATCTCGGGGCAGCGGCATGGACCGCATGTCGCGCCACGACAACCCGAAGGGGCGTCGGCGGGAGCGGCGCATGGAGCGGGGCAGCCAGCCGGCGGGAAGACCTCGGGGCAGCGACGCAATGGTCCAAAGGGATGACGTGACAGCAACCTGTGGCTCGATAGTGTGCTTGGGGAGGTGCTTGGCGAAGACAGGCGCGTGATCGGTTGATCAGACCAACGACGGCGCTGTACGCGCCATGGCGAGGATGACCCGCAGATCGAAGTCATTGGCAACATTGTCAGTGATGTCCCGGGCGATGACGACAAAGACGGGCTAGCAATGAAGACCGCGAGGACGAGTGGCCGGCAGCGACGCACGAAGGCGTCCCTTGGGAGGCGTGTCCAGCCTTGTCGAGTGATTGATGACGAAGTGGCTGGTGTACTTGATGCCGATGTCGGAGTAGAGGCACTGGGGTCGACGGCGGCGGCGGGTGACGCAACCGATTTTAGATTGGAAAACCAAAAAATAGAACGCCGATCAAGATGACCGACGGGAGAGAGAAAAACACAGAGTAAGGGCTCGGGAAAAAAAACTCTCTAGGACAGCCGATCAATACGACCAGTGGACGAATCCTAGGTACGGACGGCGGAGCCCCCGGCGGGGATCATTGAGGCCGACCGCCCAGGGGGCGGCGCGCATGGCGGAAACGGCGGGCAGCGGCTAGGGTTGGATCGGTAGGCTGATACCATGTTAGAAGTGATAGAGAGTGATTGGTGGAATAGATGTTTAATCCTATATATATATATATATATATATATATATATATATATATATATATATAACTTGAAATACAAGACAAGGCATGATCAAATCGTTTACCATTAGCAGTCATCACAATTGCTAGTTTGTTGACCACAAAATCAGATAGCACAGAAGGCTGGATCTCGGTTCGAAATTCCATTGGTTAGGACTTGAGAAAAACCGTCATGTGGAGGAAATGGAAAGGATCTTATCTCTTTGCTATAATGATCTTACACTCCAACTGAAGACCTGCCTACTGTATTTAAGTATTGATGCGGGCATGAAACTTCCTAATGCCATGCAAGCGGTCAAATTTCATCGAGGAAAGGATGGTCCTGTACGTTAACTTTGTGGACCGGAAATCAATTTGGCACTTAGCTGACCAGAGACCAATTATATGACGCATGCATTGAAACCAGGAGATGTCATTGGCATGTTAGTTCAGAGGCCTATACGCATGTAGTCTAAAGGTGTACAAAAAAGTTACGTACACATAAAATGGCAAGAGATCAAATTGGTTTCAGAATAAAAAGGAATCAGAATGACACCATGCGTCTTACAAGAAAATACAGGAGATTAAGGCGGAGCCAGCGCTGGCTTCCGTGGAGCCTAATTTTTGTACCCCTCCGTATCAAGTGGCGATAGGTAGAATCCTGGTGCAGATTTGTTAGATTCTTATCCTTTTGTTTGAGTCAACGAGCTAGCACGTACGTGAGTCCTTTTTCTATCTTGTTAGGATTTGTTTTTTCTAGTTAGCACATGACGTGAGGGAGTTGGAGTCTAAGCATCTAGGTTTAGAGTTGACGTACTGTTTTTTTTTGGCATATAAAAAGCTAGGCTACGACCTTGTAATCAGATGAGTTTTGAGTTTATTCATAAGTTATGAACAACACACTAAAACGTTCAGGTTTTGGGCGATCATATCTTGTGTATCATCTATGAATTTTTCCTTCGTGAAAATTTGCTAGCGACGGAGGATTGATCATCACATCGACGCCTACGTGCTGATCCAAGGGGATCATTATTTTTATTCGTGTATTTTTGTACGCGGGTGAAAATTATTCTTGGAGATTGTGAAGAGGAACAGGGGATGAACTATTAATCAAGCATCGCCGTCAAAGATCGGACCATCTACACATACGAATTAGCGCCTCGCTGTTCGTGCCTCATCAAGTATGTATCCGGAAGATTATGAGGTCCAAATGGATTTGGTGAGGTGGTGGATAGCAGAAAGATTTGGTAGGTTGATGGTGGGAAAAAATTATCCGATGCAGGAAAAGATTATTTCAATGAACTGATAAACAGAAACATGGCCAACCAACATATAACAACTATGATGGTCAAGCAATGGCATGCCGTGTGCCGTGTGCATGATATGATCCGTGATCTCATTATATCCAAGGCAGCGGAAGAAAATTTTATCACTTCAAGTGGTCATCAAACACATACCTTGGTCTCACAGCATAAAGTTCGGCGACTCTCGATTGACTACCGTGGCCTAGAAAATGCGAAGACCGTGCCATCCATGGTCACTGCTCATGTTCGAACCCTTGGCGTATTTGGATATACTGATCAAGTACCTCCTCTTTGGGAATTTCCAGCCCTGAGAATGCTTGCTCTACACAGGAGTGAGAAGTTGGAAATTGGTTATCTTAAAAATATAACGAGGTTGTGTCTGTTGAGGTACCTGCGGATTGAAGGAAGCTGCATTACAGAATTCCCTGAACAGATCGGAGATCTACAGTGTTTGGAGATGCTGGATTTATATGGTACTTGTACAAGGGAATTGCCAGCAAGTATTGTTAATCTGCTGCAACTGAAACTGCTACTTGTTGGTGGCGCAAAATTACCGCATGGCGTCGGGAACATGCAAGGCCTAGAGGAACAACATATTCCGATGCCTGAAGCGCTTCCTCCTCTACTGTGAGTGTGAGGTGGGTCTTCTGACGTTTGAAGCAGGAGCCATGCCAAAACTCAAAGCACTCGGATTTCAACTAGTGGCGCTTGAAGCGAGCTCTGCGTGCAGCAGCGCTCCTGACCTTGGCATCGGCCACCTCTCTGCCCTCAGTGATCTCTGCATCTGGATTGACTGCCAGGGTGAGAAGGCTGAGGAAGGGGTTCACGAGCTGGAGTCTGCATCTAGGATTGCGGCCAGCCTACTTCCCAGCCGTCAATCCAAGAAGCTACATTCAGAACGACTGATGCGGCTGATAAGAACGAGTCTGCATCTACTACGCTATTGTGTATCACTTCTTCCTATTTTACCAAGCTGGGTCTAGCAATCCAAGAAGCTACATTTGTGAGCATTGTGTCAGCTGAAAGCTTTATCTGCATGTATGCTCTAACTATGTTTGGTGTACAGTGATTTTTATGCACTCTGTATCTTGTCCTGTTGGTACTCTGTTTTTAGTGAATTGGTGCTCTGTTTTGTGATGTGCACAGTGATGTATCAAAATCAGGTTTGAGTGGATTGCTGCTGTTGTGATGCCAAAATAGTTAACAACAATATTCACTGTTGTGGTGCCAAAATAGTTAACTGCAATATTCAGTTTGTGCAGCTAGAAACGGGAGATGGTTTAATATTCCTAAGTGATGCTTGGATTTTATTCTGCAGCTTTTATACATCTCAACAAACTCTCGTACTCTCTGCTAGAAGAACTGGAAACACACAAAGGCGGTCATAGATCCGTTGAATAATTGCTCGCATAATCTCCTGCTGGTTGTTTCAAACCCTTTTTTCAAACTGGGAGCATTCCCATTTTTCATAACCAACTCCATTTATAATGCATCCCCATTTAGAATGCTCAAGTTACCAGAAAAGTCACATGAAGCAGTTTGTTAATAATTGCTTGGCACCCAGAGGCTTGAGCTGCTGCTTTCCCTATTCTCAATTTATGGTTCGGCACTGATGCCCGCTGTAAATTTTGTCTGCAGTAACTTTATGTCTTATGCTTCTCGAAATAAAAATGATTTAGTAGCGGATTTACAGTTTAAAAGATTGTCAGCTTGTTGGAAATGAAGAATGGGAACCAGTTCTGTGTCCTCTGCTTTCCTCGGCAAATTTGAGATCTCGGACATGCTTTACCGATGGCTTCAAACTGGGGTTTGGTTGAACTGATGCTCCATCGCCAAACCACCACGGAAGAACTCACTCCATTGAGTAAACCAACCAATCTCCATCAACCTTTTTTCTGTAATATCAACATATTTGTTGACATAACAATCTTTTTCAACATGAAAAATAAGCCATAGATGACAATCATTAGGTAGAGAGGTTGCTGTTTGGCGACATTGTGCACTTCAAAGTTCAATTCATGGCAGAAAACTAGATATTATAGGGCTGCCTTCATTTAAGCCAGTATAGAAGCAAAGTAGCAACCACTAGTTAAACTAGTGTAAATATATTACAACGTGACATCAAACAGGAAAGAAAAAACCACTGCACCTATACAGAAAATATGTCAAATACTAACATTCAAGCACAACGAAACAGAAAATATAACTTCTGAAATATTCAAATATTATAGCTCCTGCCTTCTAAGGCCAGTACAAAAGCTGATGGTGCAAACAGCTTACATCTTACAACAGAAAAGATACTAAATAACATTCAGGCACAATGGAACAGAGAATTAGAGGTGAAGGGTTACTTTGAACTACAAAAAGGGCCATTTCTGAAAGGCGCCGAATTTGCAAGCAGCATCAAAGCAAGGTTCTCTCAAAGGGATCGGCCATTGATAAATCATGGGTATGCTTGTCATCGATGCCATTATACCCATAACCACTTGTGAATTCAAATCGAGCATCCGAAGAAGCTCTGTTGTCCACTTGTAACAGCTTGTGTTGGTCAGACCTCCATTTGTCGTTGCGGTGGTAAGTAGGTACTGCGAAGTTCATTTGTTCTAGCACTTTCGCATTCAAAACGAAAAATTTGGCGAAGTCAACATCTGCCATGTTGCCAAAGTAGTTCTCCAGCGCCACTCTTTTGAGATGGAGTTCGAGGCATTCTGGATCCAGTGGGTCATATTTTAGCACATTTTTCATCTCATTGCATTGGCGCGACTGGAGATGGAAAGAATAAATATCATAAAGGCAGTTGGTTAATGGATTAGAGCACAAGTGAATCATGCTGATGTTGACAATTAAAGCAAGCAAATATGAATTACTCACAATGACATACAGCCTCTCCAAGCAAGGGAAGCACTTGAGGAAGCCAATTACCGCATCAAGATTAGGGCCAACAGATTCGATAACCAAAACCTTCACGGTGCGCATTGTGGTTGTCACGCTGATGGCGATCATTTCCTGAAGAAAATGACAAACCAAAATAAGAAGAAACAACTTGCAAACATGTGAGTTCTGATTGCTTGATTGTAGAAGGGTGTTGTTACCTGAAAAACCGTGGTTCCAATGTGGAGTTTGGATATGCCCTTTGACACCAAACCAAATCCCTGCAGCTTAGGTGCTCGGATTACCCGGACAGTCCCCATACAATGGTCTGGCGTGGGTGGCAGCAGCCTCTCAAGGCAAGGGGTGTCCTCGATGACCAGCTCTTTGAAAAAGAAAGTCCCTGGGAAGCTGATGCTCCTGAGAGTGGGAGAGCTGATGCATATGCGAGCAATGCCAATGTTAAAATCCAGTAAAAGGCTTTCCAATGAAAGGCAGCGAGAGAGCATGCTGTGGAGAGCCTCCCCCGAGATGGTGACTCCACGCATGGTGAGCTGCTTGAGCAGCGGAAAATGCAGAGACGGCGCAGACAAGTCCGAGATGGTGACCATGTACATGCTGAGCTGCTTGAGGTGCGGAAAATTCAAAAACTGCGTGGATAAGTCGGGGAAACTGCAGCAGCTGAAGCTGGCGACGCCGAGCGTCGGCGCGAAGCGGAGCGCGGACAACGGCAGCGGGAATATCATGTACTCTTCGCCGTCGTAGTCGAGGTGGAGCTCCTGGAGGTCGGTAAGGGCCTGGGAACGAAGCCAGCGGTTGACCTTGCCGTAGAGGCTTTAGTGGATGGAGGGGAGGTCGAGGCGGAGGGCTGGGCCAGGGTGCTTGGCGAGGATCTTGGAGACGTAGGCGACGCGCTTACGCTTATTGCCGGAGAGGTCACGGTCGGCGACGAGGTTGAGGGGCGCCGAGCGCCACAGGGGTCGCCACCGGCGGGCGACGGCCTGCGTGCGGGCGCCGTCCTTGGTGGGGAGCAGCGAGATGATGGTGCAGAGGACGGCGTCGGGGAGGGCGCCGATGAGATCGAGGCCGACGCTGCCGCTCCCCGGTGGTGATTCTTGGTCGCCCGCCCGCTCGAACATGCGCTTCTTGGGGGCGTGCGCCGGCCACGGCGGTGGCGGCAGCGCATCCATGGATGCCGCGCTTGGCTTGGTGGTGGGGGTAATGGGGTTGGATTGGGGAATGAAGAACGAGGGATTGGGGATTAGTTTTGTCTTTCCTCGGTTGGCAGAAAAAATGGCGGGAACCGACAGAAGATATTGGCGCCAACTTTGTTCACATGTGCGCGCCCAAATTTTTACTTTTTTCAAGGGCCCGTAGTTCTTTCTTTATGGGCCGGCCCATCTAAAGCTGTCACGTTCCAGTTTTGGGAACATTTTGAGATTTCCCACTGTTTTTTTAGGGACCTTCTAGGTTCTTGAACCGATTTATTATTATTAATTTCCATTTTTTGTTTCTTATTTTATACTATTATGTTTATGTTTCTTTTTATTTTTTTCCTTTTTTAAGTTTCTTTTTGCTTTTCAGATTTTTATTATTTAAATAGAAATTTGATAAAATGTTAGCACTTATAAAAAAATCTGCATTAAAAACACATGGTTAACACATGTTCAAAAATTCAAAAACAATCAATTTTAAAAATTGTTCACAAATACAAAAACATTTCATATTTTCAAAATTTTATCGCAAATAGAATACGTTTGGGAAATTAAAAAATGCTCGTGTTTTGAAAAAGTGTTCATTGTTTCTAAAAATGTTTGGGTTTTCAATTATGTTCCTGTAGTCCAAAAAATGATCGTGTTTTCAATTTTGTCCTCTTTTTTCAATAAATTTCTATGATTCCCAAAAAATATTCATGATTCAAAAAATATTTAATTTTTTCAAACAGAAAATCATGTTAGGAAATTCAAAAAAAAAGATTAAATCTATCATGGCTTATATAGTTCATATAGACTCGGATGCTTATTGTGGCCGAGAAAACATCCCTCGCGAGATAGGATGCAAAAAAACTGATGCTATGCCACCGAACCGCCAAGAGAGAAGGAACAAGTGCACAAGAAGACAAATTCATGAGAACTACTGAGTAGACCACTCTTCTTTTTACGCCTGCAGTTGAATCTTTATGGTCCTTTCTTTTTTGTAGAGAGAAAAGCCGTTGGCCGAGCTTGAAAAGAGCTCGAACCTAACCCGACTTTGAATTAATAAAGCCATCAATCGGCCAGGATTACAGAGGCACCACATTACAAAAGGAATGAATGCAAAGCAAAACAAAGCGGAAAGAAGATACAAGGTACTAGGTAGAATAATACAATGGCAACAACCGGAGCAAGCACAACATCGTTGCCAACGACCAGCACTACACCTACACCAACTAGCCAACTAAGAGCACCGGAGGCAGGCCACGCCGTGCAAGAATTGAGCGCCGGCAACACCCACAGGCCAACCTTGGGAAACACTTGCTCTGTCTCGACCGTCGCAAAGGGACACTATCACTAATAGAAAAAGGGTCAAATGTGAAGCACATTAGTGCCGGTTTGAATTTGAGCCGGCACTAATGTGACCATTAGTGCCGGTTCCAACGGCTAGGCGGGCGGACATCATTAGTACCGGTTCGTGGGCAACCTTTAGTACCGGTTCATGCCACGAACCGGTACTAATGAGCCCAGTGCGGCTGTGGTCAGGCTGGGGCCCCCACAAAGACTTTTAGTACCGGCTCGTGGCATGAACCGGTACTAGAGTTTCTTAGTAAGCTGATTTTAGTCCCACCTCGCCAAGAGAGAGGCGGTATGAGCAGTTTATAAGCCGTGAGTGCAGAGACAATGACGAAGAGGCGCAATGCTCACCTACACGTTGATTAGCTTCAAGCCTTTCGGAATAGCATAGATTGCATTGAGCTATGTGCAGTGCAGTCTACACTATTCCGAAAGGCTTGAAGCAAATTAACCAGCATTGCACCTCTTTTTTATTTTTAATAACTTATTTGAACTCCGGACTTCTTGTGTTCAGTATGTAGCATTCAAAGTGACGTCATCAATTTTCAATATGTTCTGACATCATTTGCTGTTTTTCAGTCATTTACCGAATTGTTTAAAGAGTTAAATGACCGTGAAATTGAAAACCACTACAAAATGAACTGTGAAAATGTTGAAATTTAGCATGGTATCATCATTTCACCCGCATAGCATGTGTGAAAGAGTAGATAGGGTCACGGCAAAAACTGGACGCACTTCGTGTACAAATTGGACAATCTCTTTCGAAGTATTAGGGTTTCGGACAAGAACTCATCTGTTACACGGGCACTTCAATGTTTTTTAAACTTATTTGAACTCCGGACTTCTTTTGTGTTCAGTATGCAGCATTCAAAGTGACGTCATCAATTTCCAACATGTTCTGACATTATTTGTTGTTTTCAGTCATTTACCTAATTGTTTAGAGAGCTAAATGACCGTGAAATTAAAAATCACTACAAAATGAACTGTGAAAATGTTGAAAGTTGGCATGGTATCATCATTTCACCCGCATAGCATGTGCGAAAGAGTAGAGAGGGTCACGGCAAAAACTGGACGCACTTCGTGTACAAACTGGACAATCTCTTTCGGAGTATCATGGGTTCGGACGAGAACTCATCTGTTACACGGGCACTTTAATGTTTTTTAAACTTATTTGAACTCCGGACTTCTTTTGTGTTCAGTATGCAGCATTCAAAGCAACGTCATCAATTTACAACATGTTCTGACATCATTTATTGTTTTTCAGTCATTTACCTAATTGTTTAGAGAGCTAAATGACCGTGAAATTGAAAATCCTACAAAATGAACTCTGAAAATATTGAAACTTGCAATAGTATCATCATTTCACCCGTATAGCATGTGCGAAAGAGTAGAGAGGGTCACGGCAAAAACTGGACGCACTTCGTGTACAAACTGGACAATCTCTTTCGGAGTATCAGGGTTTCAGACGAGAACTCATCTGTTACACGGGCACTTCAATGTTTTTTAAACTTATTTAAACTCCGGACTTCTTTTGTGTTCAGTATGCAGCATTCAAAGCGACGTCATCAATTTCCAACATGTTCTGACATCATTTGTTGTTTTCCAGTCATTTATCTAATTGTTTAGAGAGCTAAATGACCGTGAAATTGAAAATCACTATAAAATGAACTCTGAAAATGCTGAAACTTGGCATGGTATCATCATTTCACCCGCATAGCATGTGCGAAAGAGTAGAGAGGGTCACAAAGAAACTAAATACAGAAAAAAAAAACTCAGAAATAAATAGAAGAAAATAAATAAAGCAGAAAAGAAAAAACTATATAAAAAATTACTCAAAAATAAATAGAAGAAAATAAATAATGCAGAAAAGAAAAACTATATAAAAAAATTACCCAAAAATAAATAGAAGAAAATAAATAATGCAGAAAAGAAAAAACTATATAAATAATTTGTTGGGGCGCTGCCCAGTGGGCCTGCCAGACCTAGGGTGTGCAAATGCAGGCCCAGAAGGGCCAGCAGGCTCATGGGGCAGCACGCCATATTTAGGCCCAGAAGCTTGCTATATAGAGAAGTTCGAAGGAGCAGCCACGGCTGGGTTTATAAACCAGTGCGGCTGCCCTTCGCTCGGCGAGGTGGGACTAAACATTGTGCACCGCCGGTGGCAGCGCACAACCATTAGTACCGGTTGGTGGCTCCAACCGGTACTAATGATTGGGCCTTTAGTACCGGTTTGTGGCACGAACCGGTACTAAAGGGGATGTTTCCCGCCCCTTGGCCTGGCGAAAATTGGCCTTTAGTACCGGTTGGTGGCTCCAACCGGTACTAAAGGCCCCTCCTATATATATGGCACTTATGAAAATTTCAGTTTCATCGACCACCACTTCTTCTCCAACTTCTTCGTGTGACATTGCCGCCATCGCCGCGCCGTCGCCCATCGCGCGCCGCCCTCACAGGCCCCGCCGCCATCGCCCCCGCCGCCCGTCGTCGCCGTCACCGCCGTCGCCGCCGCCGCCCGCCGCCGCCGCCCCGTACTACGTCGTCGTCTCGTTCGCACCGTCGCCCCCGGCCCGCCGCTCGTCGTCGCGCCGTCCCCGTCGCATCGCCGTCTCGCGCCGCCGCCTGTACACCGCCGCCCCCCGCTCGTACACACACACATACACACACACACAGACACACACACACATTGTTTTTACTTATTTTCTGTTTTCTGTTGTTTAGATTAATGTTAGATAAATTACGTAGATAAGAATGTTAGAATGTTAATATTAGATGAATTATATGGAAAAGATGTTAAATATCAATGTCAATTTTAGATGAATTAGCTAGATATTAATTAGGTATATATATGAGATTTGAACTAGTTGAATTAATATAACTAGTTTATTTTTAGTATGAAAATTAATAGAACAAGTTTATTTTTAGTAAGAAAATTTAGGTATATGAGATTATTTGAACTAGTTGAATTAATATAACTAGTTTATTTTTAGTAAATGCTTAGTTGAACTAGTTGAATTAATAGAACTAGTTTATTTTTAGTAAGAAAATTTAGGTATATGAGATTTGATGATCTAATCAAAATATTACTATATAGAACTACCTACTTTATTATATAGAGATTTGATCATCTAATTAACATTTTACTATATAGAACTAGCTACCTTATTTTTAGTAAGAAAATTAATAGAACTAGTTTAGTTGAATTAGTTGAATTAATTAGTTGAACTACTTAGTTGAATTAGTTGAGCTACTTTATTTAGGTATGTTTTTCGTAAGTGCTTAATTGAATTAGTTGAATTAATAGAACTAATAAGTGTTTAATGTTTCACCTATGAACATAGGAATGTCGTCTGACGGCGAACACAATTTCATTATGTGCGAATACTGCGAAGACCAGCGCAGCCTGTGCGGCAAAATTTTTCTAGTTGATGATAGGCGCTTCAGCATCAAGCTGCATGAGAACTTCGAAGTGGATACAGTAAGTCAGAACAACAAGTCTTTTTTCATAATTAAGCATGACTTATGCTTCATTTGCTTCAACTTTTAATTTTATTTTTTCACTATTCTAGTAGCGTATCCCCTGCCATGCAAGAATTTTTGTCTTGGATAAGATAGGTTTCAGTCCTAACAAAACTATGGAGGTAAAAAGAGTTTACTTGAAGACCGAGCATGGTTATACCTTCAACGTCAAATTATACAATGCAGACACATACACCTATTTTGAATGCAAAACTTGGCAAGCACTATGCAAGGCTTATGCATTTGAGCCTGATATGGTTATCACCTTTGATATTCGTCCGGAAGATGATATTGAAGGTAATAGAGATATTTGGGTCGATGTGCAGACGCCTCCAATTCTAACATTATGTGAGTTTCTCAACCATATTTATGTCTTCGATATTGTTTATTCAAAAAGAGTTGATAAGTAATTTATATTGACAGCTTATTTCCAATCAAGCAAACATGTCCGGTGCTTGATAGACAGGACCGTCCACTGTCCCGGGGCTGAACTAAACTGCGAGGAGACAACTCATTATGTTTCATGGCTTGAGGATCTTGATGCTGTCAAGACAAATTTTTTTCCTGCACTTAAAAATGTTAGTACTCAAAACGTGCGACCAATAGTGTTCGTACTGAACTATAGTCACATATATTTAGGAAAGATGGTAATATTTCTACTATTTTCCTCAGTGCATCTTTTGCATACATTATTTTTTTAAGCTAAACTTCATTGCTAAGTATGTTACTATACGATGTTCTTCAACAGGGACTCCCGATGAATGTTGTGCCTGATTGGATGGAGACTAAAGGTACCATGAATATTGTTAGTTTACGGCCAAGATATCCTACAATGCACTTTAGTGCATTCAGGATTTCTAATAGCGAGGAATGCTTAATAGTAAAATACTGGAACAAAATTGTGAACGATCGCAGAGAAGTACTAGGGGGCAGCAATCAGAAGCGCAACCCACGATTAGGAGACATGTTCATCTGTATGCTCCAATATGATGAATCAGGAAATCTATACATGTTCTATGCTATTTTACCTGAGAGAGAGCAACAGGAGTGATTAGCTAGTTCATGCTCTTAGTACTTGTCCTCTCATGTCCGTGTTCTTCGTCCTGAACTTAATCTCAAAGAGTGATTTGCTTTTGTGGTGTTATGAACGCTTATAATATCATTACCATGTTGAACTCAATGATATCTTAGCTTCTGGTACAAGTGAAAGTTTCTTCTTTAAGCTAGTGTTGGTGGTGATTAGATAGCGGTAATGACTATATGATGATTAAGTAGTGGTAATGAGACGACTATTATATGATGATTTTTAGCTAGCTATGAAAACTGTTGTTGGTGATGATATATATGATGCAAGAGTTTTTATATTAATATGATGATGATGATGATGAGTTATTATATCATTTATGAAAGAAACCGCAGATTAGTTTCAACTGGATGGATTCTATCTAAGTGATCAAGTATATGCCATATCCATATTACCTCGACCACTTAATTAGGTGATCAAGTATATATAATATGGATATGGCATGTACTTGATGACTTTGCTAGGATCACATGCATCCCAGTCAAACTAATCTGCGGTACTTTCACCTAATGATTTGACAACTCATTATAATGTAAAACAATCACTAAATTAAATTGAAAACACAAAATTAAAGTCAAATAAAAAATAAAACCAAAACACACCCAAACATTTAGTACCGGGTGGTGTTACCAACCGGTACTAATGTCCTACGCGCCCCCGGAGCTGGCTCGTGCCACGTGGTTGCCCTTTAGCACCGGTTCGTGCTGAACCGGTACTAAAGGAGGGGGGCTTTAGTGCCCACACTTTAGTGATGGTTACCGAACCGGCACTAAAGGGCCTTATGAACCGGTGCTATTGCCCGGTTCTGCACTAGTGTATCCTTTCACCCAGGATCGATGGGTGCCGCACCGGCGACCAGCAGAGTGGCTACCACAAAGCCCAGCACAAGGTGCCCGAGCTGCCATAGGAGAAGGAGACGACGCTGACCCACGAACAACGGAAGACCAACCAGACGATAACCAAAGCCAGCAATGGCAAAACGGAGCACATGACGCGTGTTGTCGACCGAAGGCGCGAATCCATGAAGGAGGCCGAAGAGGCATCACCATGCATTGGGCGAGTCCGAGCAAGATGTATCACGAAGACCAGGTGAGGGAGTCCTGGATTAGGGGGTGTTCGGATAGCCGAATTATACCTTCAGCCGGACTCCTGGACTATGAAGATACAAGATTGAAGACTCCGTCCTGTGTCCGGAAGGTATTTTCCTTGGCGTGGAAGGCAAGCTTGGCGATACGAATGTTCAGATCTCCTACCATTGTAACCGACTCTATGTAACCCTAACCCTATCCGGTGTCTATATAAACTGGAGGGTTTTAGTCCGTAGGACAACATACACATCAACAATCATACCATAGGCTAGCTTCTAGGGTTTAGCCTCTCTGATCTCGTGGTAGATCAACTCTTGTAATACCCATATCATCAATATTAATCAAGCAGGACGTATGGTTTTACCTCCATCGAGAGGGCCCGAACCTGGGTAAAACTTCATGTCCCCTGCCTCCTGTTACCATCCGGCCTAGACACACAGTTCGGGACCCCCTACCCGAGATCCGCCGGTTTTGACACCGACATTGGTGCTTTCATTGAGAGTTCCTCTGTGTCGTCGCCGTCAGGCCCGATGGCTCCTACGATCATCAATGGCGATGCAGTCCAGGGTGAGACCTTCCTCCCCGGACAGATCTTCGTCTTTGGCGGCTTTGCACTGCGGGCCGATTCACTTGGCCATCTAGAGCAGATCGAAAGCTACGCCCCTGGCCGTCAGGTCAGATTCGGAAGTTTAAACTACACGGCCGACATCCGCGGGGACTTGATCTTCGACGGATTCGAACCACTGCCGAGCGCGCCGCACTGTCACGACGAGCATGATCTAGCTCTGCCGCCGAACAGAGCCCTGGAGGCCGCACCCGCATCGGCTCCGACCCCTAGTTCGGAGCCGACCGTGCCGATCGAGGATGGGCGGTTGGACGCCACCTCAGGGGCTGCGATCCCAACGACGGTTGAGCCGAACACCAGCCCCACACTACTAGGGAAAAGGCTAGCAGCAGCGCGGGTTTTAGACCTATCAGTAGCGCGGGGTGGTGCGCTACTGATAAGGCGCTATAGCTAACGAATAGCAGTAGCGTGCCTCCACCCACACTACGGCTAAATCGACTTAGTAGCAGCGAGTTCCAGGAGGAGCGCTGCTGGTAATTAGTAGTAGCGCTTCTCTCTGCCCGCACTGCTACTATTATTTCGTATTTTATTTCTTTTTTATTTCACGTTGTATTCTTACACCTTTACACAAATTTTCATACAACAGGAATTTACAAATTGTTTTTACATCATCATGAGTTATTACATCACGGGGTGAAAGAACCGTGTGGACTAGTTTCAAGTGGACGGACATCCACTTGAAACTAATCCGCGGTTCTTTCACCCAATGATATAATAAATATCATCATCATCATATCATTAACAACTTATCATCATCATCATCATATCATTGGTCACTAGTCGTAATCACAAGTACTCCTGAAATCTTCAACTCTAACACATTGTATCACATAATAAACATATTGTACCTCATAGGACCTACTACATTCTCTTAGGACCTAATATATTCTCTAAGGTAAAATAGCAAAAAACAAGATAGCCCCTCGCTCTCCATTATGGAGAATGCAGATTATCCTGTCTCCAATTCTTGCCTTTCGCTTAATGTTGCTTCCAAGAACCTCCTTACGAATGTGCAAACATTTTTTCCACTCTTTGATTAGCATGTGTTCACCGGTTTCAGAAATTCGATATGCACAGGTGAGATCCGTAGGATGACTTGGCTGTAGGTTCAGAACTTCAAGGCGACCATTGTAATACATCAGATGAGGCACACAATCCATCGGGATTTTCTGTTGAAAAACATAGTAATAACTTCGTAGTTAGCAATGATGTACTAGTTTTAGAAGTATGCAAAAGATGCACGGATGTCGTAATAGTAAAATATCTTACCAGGGTATCTCCATAGAAGTTATCGTGGTTCAACACGTGCACTAGTGGCACATGTTCACCATAATTTGGAGGAGTTTGATAATAGGTATTGTAATTCTCAAAAAAAGTACAATAAGCAATCAGATGATTTTTCTCCTTATAAGTTAATTCGGAGCCATCAGTGTAGTGGGTTTTGTCTACCATCTTCTGCACATTGTTTGAAGATTCAAAATAAGCTGTCAATGGAAATAAGCTGTCAACTATTTTGAAATAAACAATATAAATTAGTTAATAACTATGTTTGAGAAACTCACATTGCGGTAGAATCGGAAGTGTATCAACAAGGACCCAAATGTCCATATTGTCTTGCTCGATGTCAGGATGACCAAGATCCATGGTGACAATCATACCCTCATAAAAACCATACATTTTGCAAAGTGCTTCCCAATTTTGACAACCAAAATGGGTTACGCTCTGAGAATTATATAGATTTACTTCAAAATCGATATCATGATGGGTCCTTAGGTGTATTTTCTTTGTTTGAAAATTTTCATGGTCTTCAAAACCCATCCTCTCCAAGACATAGCGTCTTGCATGGCATGGGATAAGCTAGTCGAATTGTAAAATATGAAAATTAGACATTGAAATAGTTGAAGTCATGTTTAATTACGAGAAAAACACTTGTCGTTGTTGCGTACCGTTTCAACATCGAAGGTCTCCTCGAGCTTAATGCTGAAGCGCCGATCGTCGTCCAGCTCAACGAACCTGTCGCACATACCTCGATCGTCGTGGCACCAGCTGCACTCCCCCGGGAGACTGTCGTCGTCCGAGTACGACATTTCCTACGTTCATAATTCAAAGATTAAACTTGTACAATTAAATATATGTACTAAAAAACCTAAATTAGATCATTATTTTTCAAAGAAAATCCAGGCCACTCGATATTTCCCACATATTCTAGCACAAGTCATGCCAGAATTCACGGAAAAATCCGGCATGACCTTTGCTAAAAAAGGACATATCGAGCGCCTGAAATTTTCCGGAACAGAAATTAATCAACACTCCGGCAAAACATAGGCCACTCGGAGGTGTAACCAAAACATGAAATAATTGCTTAAACTAAAAAATAACACCAAATATGGCATGTTCAACTAGTTCTATTAATTCAATTAGTTCTTACTAAATATAAACTTAGTATAAAAAGAAAAAAACTAGTTCTTTCTAAAAATGAAGTAGTTCAACTAGTTATTAATTTACTTACTATACTAGTTCAACTAAAACTTAACTAGTTCAACTAAAACTAAACTAGTTCTATTAATTCAACTAGTTCTTACTAAATATAAACTTACTATAAATAGAAAGAAACTAGCACATCTACTACTACTAATTAACATCTAACTACTACATCTACTACTAATTAACATGTACTACTGCTAATTATACAACTAGTTTACCATCACTACTAGTAATTAATATCCACTACTTCTAAAAATCATTATCTATGAACCCTAAATTAACATCTATTACTACTAAAATCATCTACTAACTAAGCAAAGAGAGAGGGGGTTGGGGAGGGGTGGGGGGCTTACAGAGGGAGAGACGGTGGCAGGGAGGTGCTCGGCGACGGAGGGGCGGCGAGGGCGGGCTCGGGATCGGGAGGGCGGCGGGCTCGGCGGGCTCGGTCGAGGGCGGCGGCGGTGAGGTCGAGGGCGGCGACAGTGTGGTCGAGAGCGGCGGCGGTGAGGTTGAGGGCGGGCGGGCGGCGGCGGCGGTGAGGGCGCAGGCGCGCTCGGGCTCGGGCGGCGGCGACAGGGAGTAGGGGAACAGGCCGGTGGGGGGGGGAAGGAGGACTTAGTGAAATTTTGATGCGGGGGGTGGTTAACTCGAACTAGCAGTAGCGCATGTACAGAAAACGCGCTATAGCTAACTTATCTACAGCGCGTTTTGGGAAAAACCGCTACTGCTAATGAAAGCAGTTATTTTTTTTGTTTAGTAAAAACATCAAAAATATACATTGGTCATCATTGATCTTTTTGTGTATAATCTAAATAGTCAACATGAATCCTCACCGTACCTGTATAGGTACAGGCGAGGATTCATATTGCAACCACAAATCATACACATATAGTTCAATGAAGACCAAGTGCTCGAGATAGGTTGAGAAGCAACATATTTAAGGTGGTAAACACCTTGTTCGCTTAGCAGTATGGGACTAAACTTAATTAGCTGCGGTCATACTTACCAGCAGCGAGTTTTGAGCAAAACCGCTGCTACTAAGTTCTTTAGCAGTAGCGCGTCCACGGGAAGGGCGCTACTACTATATCTAGCCTGGAGGCAACACCGTGGCAATTATAGTAGCGCTCTTTTCACCTAGAGCGCTACTGCTACTCAGTCATTAGCAGCGCTCTTTTCTAAAGCTCGTTGCTGCTAATTAGCAGTAGCATCTAATTTTAGACCGCGCTGCTGCTAAGATTCAGTGTATAAGGTTTTCCCTAGTAGTGCCGTACTCTACAAGACTCGTGACTCCATGGAGCCGGATTCTTCTCCGGACTCCGAACCCTCCGCGCCCCTGCCGAACGAATCCGATTGGGCGCCAATCATGGAGTTCACGGCCACGGACGTCTTTCAGCACTCGCCTTTCGGCGATATCCTGAAATCACTGAAGTCTCTCTCTTTGTCAGGAGAGCCCTGGCCGGACTACGGTCCGCAAGGTTGGGGTACGGACGATGAAGAAATTCAAAACCCACCCACCACCCACTTTGTAGCCACTGTCGACAACTTAACCGACATGCTTGACTTCGACTCCGAAGACATCGACGGTATGGACACCGATGAAGGAGATGATGAAGAACCAGCGCCCACTAGGCCCTGGGAAGCCACCTCATCATATGACATATACATGGTGGACACCCCAAAAGAGGGAGAGGGCGATGGAACAGCGGAGGATGACCCCTCCAAGAAATAGCAAAAGCGCCAGCGTTAGCGGCGCCGCTCAAAATCCCGCCAACACAAAAATGGCGATTCCAGCACGGGAGATAATAATACCCTGGAAAGCGCCGAAGAACATCCCCCCGAGCAAGATTTAGCACAGGAGGATGGAGAAACCAGCCCTCATGAGAGAGCGGCCGACAGAGAGGTCGAGGACAATAATTGTATGCCTCCCTCCGAAGACGAGGCAAGCCTCGACGACGACGAATTCGCCGTGCCAGAGGATCCCGTCGAACAAGAGCGTTTTCAACGCAGGCTTATGGCCACGACAAGAATCCTCAAGAAAAAACAACAACAGCTTAAAGCTGATCAAGATCGGCTAGTCGATAGATGGACTGAAGTCCTTGCGGCCGAAGAGCATAAACCCGAACGCCCCTCCAAGTGCTGCCCGAAGCGCAGGTTGCTACCCCGATTAGAGGAGGAAGCACTCGACGGAGCCGACAGGCCACCTCGTGGCCGCGACAGAGAGGCCTCATGGCCCTCCACCCAAACCGCACCCCGTACCAAGGCACGGGAATATGCGCCGGACTTACGAGACATGTTGGAGGACAAGGCAAGGCAAACAAGATCGATCTACGGATCACGTAGGCATCCCACGGCTCGAGACGACAACCGTCACGCCGGCCACAAATTCGGCAGGGCCGAACACAGTAGACAAAGCTCATTGGAGCTACGTCATGATATCGCCCAGTACAGAGGCGCCGCACACCCATTGTGCTTCATAGACGAAATAATGGATCATCAAATCCCCGAGGGTTTCAAACCTGTAAACATCGAATCATATGATGGCTCAACAGATCCCGCGGTATGGATCAAGGATTATCTCCTTCATATCCACATGGCCCGCGGTGATGATTTCCACGCCATCAAATACCTCCCACTCAAGCTTAAAGGACCAGCCCGGCAGTGGCTTAACAGCCTGCCAACAGGGTCAATCAGCTGTTGGGAGGATCTGGAAGCCACATTCCTCGACAATTTCTAGGGCACTTATGTGCGACCCCCATACGCTAACGACCTAAGCCACGTAATTCAGCAGCCAGACGAATCGTCCAGGCAATTCTGGACACGGTTCCTAACAAAGAAAAATCAAATACTTGACTGTCCGGACGCAGAGGCTTTAGCAGCCTTCAAGCATAATATCCGTGACGAGTGGCTTGCCCGGCACCTAGGACAGGAGAAGCCGAAATCTATGGCAGCACTCACGGCACTCATGACCCGCTTTTGCGCGGGAGAAGACAGCTGGCTCGCTCGTAGCAACAATATGACCAAGAACCCTGGTCGTTCGGACACCAGGGACATTAGTGGCAGGTCGCGTCGCAACCAACAGAAGCGCCGCATCAATGGCGACAATGCTAAGGATACGGCAGTTAATGTCGGATTCAGAGGCTCTAAATCCGGTCAGCGGAAAAGGTCATTCAAAAGGAATCCCAGGGGCCCGTCCAGCTTGGACCGAATACTCGACCGCTTGTGCCAAATACATGGCACCTTCGAAAAGCCGGCCAATCACACCAACAGGGACTGTTGGGTGTTCAAGCAGGCAGGCAGATTAAGCGCCGACAATGAAGACAAGGGGTTGCATAGCGATGACGACGAGGAGCCCCGGCCGCCGAACAACAATGGACAGAAGGGTTTTCCCCCACAGGTGCGGACGGTGAACATGATATACGCCACCCACGTCCCCAAAAGGGAGCGGAAGCGCGCGTTAAGGGACGTATACGCGGTAGAGCCAGTCGCCCCAAAGTTCAACCCATGGTCCTCCTGCCCGGTCACCTTTGATCGAAGAGACCATCCCACTAGCATCCGTCATGGCGGATTCGCCGCATTGGTTCTCGACCCAATTATTGACGGATTTCATCTCACTAGAGTCCTTATGGACGGCGGCAGTAGCCTGAACCTGCTTTACCAGGATATAGTGCGGAAAATGGGCATAGATCCCTCGAGGATTAAGCCCACCAAAACGACCTTTAAAGGCGTAATACCAGGTGTAGAGGCCAGCTGTACAGGCTCAGTCACACTTGAAGTGGTCTTCGGATCTCCGGATAATTTCCGAAGTGAGGAGTTAATCTTCGACATAGTCCCGTTCCGCAGTGGTTATCATGCACTGCTCGGGCGAACCACATTCGCCAAGTTCAATGCGGTCCCGCACTATGCATACCTTAAGCTCAAGATGCCAGGCCCTCGAGGAGTAATTACGGTCAATGGAAACACCGAACGCTCCCTCCGAACGGAGGAGCACACGGCGGCCCTTGCAGCAGAAGTACAAAGCAGCCTCTGCAGGCAGTTCTCCAGTCCGGCCATTTACCGTCCGGACACCGTCAAGCGCGCCCGGAGTAACCTACAACAAGACCGCCTGGCACGTTCCGAGCAGGCGTAGCAATGCCACCCCAACCCCAACCCTCGCAAACAGGTGACGCCAGTACTTCGCGTCCATAACTACACTCTGGAAATACCATGGGCATAGGGGGAGGAGCACCATCACGGCACGCCCAAAACACGGCTTAAACCGCACCAGGGGCTGCCGATTTTTTACTTTTCTCTTACTTTCAAGACTCTACTCTTCGGAAGGCCTGTTCAGCAGTTCAACTGCCGCACAAAACGATGCAAGAACCAGAGAAGCAGACAAGCCATGCCGCATTACAGAAATCCCAGGTGGTCTCTATCACGAGCAGTATACCTGTTTCGCATACTATTCTGCAGCTTGCCCCTGGAGCAGACATGTTAAATAGTCCAACTTTTCATTTATCGCATTAATTGTATCGTTCTGCTTTGATCGCAGCTATTTTAATGAACAATGCATAGCTTTTGTCCATTTTTTGCATTACCTTTTTTTATATATATGTTCCTCAATGACATGTTGCACCCGTACACTTTGGTACGGCCAAAATACGCCAGGGGCTTCAGTACCCCTCAACATGGTGTAAGAAGTCCGAACACTTTAACAAGTGCGGCACCCCGAACTTATAGCATTATATGCATCGGCTCCGAATCATGTCGTGGGTCAATAGTTGGGTTTGCCCGGCTCCTATGTTTTGGTGCCTTACGTTCCGCTATATCGGCTAAGGTAGCACTAGGAGAACCACTGCGATTGTGCCCCGGTTGAGCTGGGTCGAGCACCTCAGTGGAGAAAGCTAAAACTGACCGTCATGATGAGGCAAGAGCTGGTCGCTGTTCGAGAGGTCTTTTCGAGTCCTTAAAGACTTATGCCGCTTAGGGCGAGGAGTCGGCTCTGTCCGGCCAAGGCGTGGATAGCGCCCCGAACTCGGTCTTTCGAATACTAGGGGCTTCACCGAAATTTAAAATTATAGAATTCTATGGCTAAGTGAGAGTGTTCACGCATTATAGTCCGATTGCCTCGTTCGTTGGGCTGAGCGCCTCCCTCGAAGGACCCAAATATGGGAAAAAGAGCGCCCAGGTTTATCCCCGAACACCCTAGCACTAGCGGCAAGGGGGCAGAAGCCGACTACTCGCCATCTCTCAGTATTGATAAAGAGCCGCACAGAAGGTAATATTTTAAATTCAAGCAGCATTGCTTAGCGCATATGAACAAGTTTTCAGCACACAGGATAACACAAGCGGGTTTTACTGAAAAAATACATCCTTGGTACATTCATCCGCAACAAGGCGGGCACCCTTCAGAACATCCTTATAATAATTCTCGGGCTTGCGATGCTCTTTCCCCGGCGGTGGCCCGTCCTTCACAAGTTTCTCCGCATCCAGCTTGCCCCAATGCACCTTAGCACGGGCAAGGGCCCTACGGGCACCTTCAATGCAGACGGAGCACTTGATGTCTTCAAGCCTCGGACAGGCCTCCACCAGCCGCCGCACCAGCCCGAAGTAGCTCCCAGGAAGAGCCTCTCCAGGACACAGCCGAACTAGGAGGCCCTTCATGGCCTGTTCGGCTGCCTTGTGGAGCTCGACTAGTTGCTTCAGCTGGTCGCTCAGGGGCACGGGGTGTCCGGCCCCAGCGTACTGAGACCAGAACACCTTCTCCGTCGAGCTGCCCTCCTCGGCTCGATAGAATGCGGCGGCATCGGATACACTCCAGGGAAGATCTACGAACGCTCCTGGAGAGCTCCGGGTTCGGGTAAGTAACAGGTAACTCACGTTTATGTGTTTTCTTTGCATAAAAAATGCCTTACCCGCCGCTATTCTCTTCACCTCATCCAACTCCTGGAGGGTCTTCTGGGATTCGGCCTTGGCAGACTTGGCATTTTCAATAGCCGTCGCGAGCCCGGACGCTCGCGTCTTCGAGTCAAGCTCCAAACTCTCATGTTCCTTCATGAGAACCTGGAGCTCTTGCCGCACCTTGCCAACCTCGGCCTCATACCTCTCCCGCTCGGTGCGCTCCGCGGCCGCACTCTTCTCGGCCTCGAGCAACGCCTGCTTAAGGGTCGCCACCTCAGATGTGGCCCCTACAAAATAGCCATGTTAATCCTGTCATCTCTTGAAATTGCACCTTTTTTATATACACATTCAACCAAGGTATTTCTTACCTTCCTTCTCCTCGAGCTGCTTCTTGGCACACCCGAGCTCTTGCTTGGACTTCTCGAGGCTCTGCTTCAGCACGTCCACTTCCGTAGTCAGTGCGGCGGACGCTAGCAGAGAAGCCTGCATACGCATATTGACTCCTTTTGTTAGACTCCTGCGAATTCTTTGATCCTCTATTCGACTTTTCTTCCTGAATGCCCAACAGAGCATCAGGGGCTACTGTCTATGCGGTAATATTATTTGAACATTCTTTACTTACCTCAAAGCCTATTAAAAGGCTTGTACAAGCTTCAGTCGGTCCGCTTTTGGCGGACTGAACCTTCTGGATCACCGCACTCATAATAGTGCAGTGCCCCTCGTCGATGGAGGCACCTTGGAGCGCCTCCAACATATTGTCCGGCGCCTCCGGTTGGACGGAGGTCACCGGCACGGTAGGCTTGCTCCTCTTGGAAGGAGGTCGCCCGCCGGACTCTGGAACCTTTGAAGATTCCGGAGCTGTGTCCGGCCTTAAGCCGGACTTGGAGCCCTGGGGGGTTTCCTCCCCTTTACTCCTGGAGTCCGGGAGGTCGCCTTGCGGTGCCTCCAGGACCACCTCCTCCCTGCTTGGAACCTGTTGGGACAACACTTCGGTGTCGCCCATAGGGCGGGGGGGAGGAAGCCGTCGGAAGCGAGTTCACCTCCGACGAGTCTATTGAGCCGCTCGACGCGTCGAGCTGGTCTTTGGGTGGGCTGCATAAACACATTCGACATAAGGGAAAGCTGTGCAATAAACAAATACTATGAGTCACTCCGGTATCCGGATACTTACGATTTCGCCAGGGGCTTGACCCTGGGCTGCCACTCCTCTTCGTCGTCGTCGGCGTCGGTGGAGCAGTCTGGAGGAAGGGTTTTCCCCTTCTTGGACCCTCCGGCCTGCTCAGAGAGGGCGGCCTTCCTTTTCTTCTCTCCTCCCGCTGGAGGGGGAGAGGTCTCTTCTTCTTCCTCCTCGTCTTCACGAGAGGAAGGCGCTTCGGGACCGTCGGATGACGAATCCGATACCTCCTGGCGCCGGGCACTCTTTCGAGTCCCCGTGGCCCTTTTCGTGGCCTTCTTCTCCGGCACCACATAGGGCGCCGGAACCAGCAGCTTCGCCAAGCAAGCGTCCGCTGGGCCTTCGGGCAGAGGAGCCGGACAGTTGATCTGTCCGGACGTCACCACCCAATCCTATCAAAGATAAGGGAACTCAGATCCCGCATAGAGTCAAACTATGAAAAATTGATACCCTGCAAAGGGACAAAAGCAGCTTACCGCATGAGCGTGATGCTGAGTACTGAATCCGCGATCCTCGGCAGCGGATGCGGGAGCCTCAGCGCCCTTGAAAAGCATCCTCCAGGCATCTTCGTACGTCGTGTCGAAGAGCCTGTTTAGAGTTTGATGTTGCGCCGGGTCGAACTCCCACAGATTGAAGGCCCGTCGTTGACACAGGAGGATCAGGCGGATGAGCATAACCTGGGCTACGTTGACAAGTTTGAGCTTCTTGTTCACCAGGGTTTGGACGCATGTTTGGAGTCCGGTCAGCTCTCCTTTTTTACCCCACGACAGGCCGGTCTCCTTCCAGGAGGTGAGCCGCGTAGGGGGTCCGGACCGAAACTCGTGGGCTGCGACCCATTCAGGGTCGCACGGCTCGGTGATGTAAAACCACCCCGATTGCCACCCCTTCAGGGTCTCCACAAAGGAGCCCTCGAGCCACAGGACGTTGGCCATCTTGCCAACCATGGCACCGCCGCACTCCGCCTGGCTGCCGCGCACCACCTTCGTCTTGACGTTGAAAGTCTTAAGCCATAGGCCGAAATGGGGGCGGATGCGGAGGAACGCCTCGCACACGACGATGAACGCCGAGATGTTGAGGACGAAGTTCAGGGCCAGATCGTGGAAATCCAGGCCGTAGTAGAACATGAGCCCTCGGACAAATGGATGCAGAGGGAAGCCCAGTCTGCGGAGCAAATGGGGGAGGAATACCACCCTCTCATGGGGCCTAGGAGTGGGGATGAGCTGCCCCTTTTCGGGAAGCCGGTGCGCAATGTCGCTGGCCAGATGTCCGGCCTTCCTCAGCTTTTTGATGTGTCCCTCCGTGACGGAGGAGACCATCCACTTGCCTCCCGCTCCGGACATGACTGGAGAAGGTTGAGGTGGTAGTGCGGACTTGGGCGCTGGAGCTCGAGTGCGCAAGAATGGATAGGCAAAGGAAGAAGAAGGCGTGGGTGAAAAGGTGGATCCTTATCCCCTTATATGGGTGGGCACGACTACATGTCCCCACCAGCCTGGTA
Organism: Triticum urartu; assembly: GCF_003073215.2. NCBI lineage: Eukaryota > Viridiplantae > Streptophyta > Magnoliopsida > Poales > Poaceae > Triticum > Triticum urartu. Next base: position 685,731,150 of record NC_053028.1, read on the forward strand.
AAACTTGCTTATCTCCAAGCGCCGTAATCAAAGGCGCGGTTGGGTTACCCACGCCCGTATTGATGAGAATCCCGGAATAAAGGGACACGATCTCTGCTTTGACAAGACGTGCCAAGGAAACCGCCTCGCATAACGCGCTGAGGTGGGATAATGAAACGATTTGAATAAAGGCTTGGCCGTGGCGTGTCACACCACGAAATACGTCAGCAGATTAGATTTGTGTTAATATTATTATTCTCTCTATGGCAATATGTGGAAACTTATTTTGCAGAGCCGGACACTATCTTTGTGTTCAAAATCTTCTATGAAGTACTTGGAGGAGGAACCGGCCTTGCAATGCCGAAGACAATTTGCCCGCCGGACTCGTTGTCATTGAAGCCTGGTTCAGGGGCTACTGAGGGAGTCCTGGATTAGGGGGTGTTCGGATAGCCGAATTATACCTTCAGCCGGACTCCTGGACTATGAAGATACAAGATTGAAGACTCCGTCCTGTGTCCGGAAGGGATTTTCCTTGGCGTGGAAGGCAAGCTTGGCGATACGGATGTTCAGATCTCCTACCATTGTAACCGACTCTATGTAACCCTAACCCTATCCGGTGTCTATATAAACCGGAGGGTTTTAGTCCGTAGGACAACATACACATCAACAATCATACCATAGGCTAGCTTCTAGGGTTTAGCCTCTCTGATCTCGTGGTAGATCAACTCTTGTAATACCCATATCATCAATATTAATCAAGCAGGACGTAGGGTTTTACCTCCATAGAGAGGGCCCAAACCTGGGTAAAACTTCGTGTCCCCTGCCTCCTATTACCATCTGGCCTAGACGCACAGTTCGGGACCCCCTACCCGAGATCCGCCGGTTTTGACATGGACACCAGGCCATCATGCTTCGGAACAGGGTCACCTACCGCACCACCGTAAGAGCAAATCCCGACCGCCGCCTTCAAGAAGGAGCATGCCACCAAGGTGCCGTCGACGACCAAAACAGGGGGTTCCGGCTTTCGCTGGAGCTCAAGAAGGAGGCAGAAGTGGGAGGGTCCACCCCAAAGCCTCTAGGAAGGGTATCGGCACCAAAGGTGTCGACTTTGGGGGGGCCCCGCCCATCCAGGGGATTCCCCCGGAACATCACCCGAACGCCAGATCCGGCCAGCCGGCACCATGAGACGGCGGACGAAGCCACCAGGAACCACCACCGGTGCGAATCGGAGTGGATCGGACCGGAACCGAAGCTTCTCCATGGTGCTCGGCAGATTGCGAGGAGCCCCCACCACACCGACGACCGCGACCTCCACGCTGCCCGTGTAGCCATGGAAGGACGCCCACCAGCACCCGCCGTCGTCGCCCGCCGCCCAGGCCGCGTCGCGCGACACCTACCGAGGCCGCCGCCCCGAGAGCCGCAGCCCTCCACCCGAGGGGGAGGCGCTAGATCCCCACTACCACCTTCCTTGGGGGGCCACACCAGCGCTGAGCGCCCCTCTGGCAGCGGCGGAGGGGAGGAAGAGGGAGGAGGGAAGCGCGGCGGCGCTAGGGTTACCCTCGAGTCGCCTCAGAGGAGGTGACACGGGGGTAGGAGCCAAATCAAGATCTTTCTGTTAGAAATATTCTATAATACAGACCTATTTGTTGATTAACAATCTTTCTCAATAGGGCAGGATCGCGTGCTTCATAGTTCAATTCATGGGAAGAAAAACTAGATACACTTTGTACTAAATCATCGACTATTGATATAAATCGGAGGGAGTATTATATGTCCTGGATCCATGAAAGCCAATATAGAACCACTACTGCTACCTGCTGGTGTACACAACTTACAATATGACATCAAACAGAAATAAACAACCACTACTGCCTACACTCATAAAAGATACTAAATAACATTCAAGAGCAATGGAACAGAAATAGAACTTCTGAAATATCAGAGTAGCTAGGTAACATTAAAGCCAGTACAGAATCATAGTAGCTGCTATTGCTGGTGTACACAACTTACAATATGACATCAAACAGTAAAAAAAACTGCCACTACAACCTATGCAGAAAAGATACTAGTTAACATTTAAGCACAATGAAAAGAAACAAAACTTCGGAGCCCAACATCCTATTCTGCATATTGAAGTTTTATTTTGATTTAAAGCTTGAGCTAAACCTTCCACTACTGGATAGAAGTGTCAGAAGGGTTTGAACTACAAAAAAAGGTCAGGCATATAGAGGCAAGGAAATGTTCTGAAAGGGACAAAATTTGCATGCAGTATCATTCCAAGTAAAAGGTTCTAGTGAAGGGTTCGACCATTGATAAATCATGGGTATGCTTGTTATCTGTTAAAGCATCCTCACAACCACTTGTGAATTCAAATCGAGCATCTCGAGAAGCTTTGTTTCCCACTTGTAACCACACGTGTTGATTAGACTTCCATTCGCCGTCGCAGCTGTCAATGGATCCAAATTTCATTT
>NC_053028.1:686072932-686211433 GCF_003073215.2 Triticum urartu
AAAACTTGCATCGACGTAACCCTTTACGACGAACCTTTTGTCACCTCCATAATCGAGAAACATATCCTTATTCCACTAAGGATAATTTTGACCAATGTCCAGTGATCTACTCCTAGATCACTATTGTACTCCCTTGCCAAACTTAGGGCAGGGTATACAATAGGTTTGGTACACAGCATGGCATACTTTATAGAACCTATGGCTAAGGCATAGGGAATGACTTTCATTCTCTCTCTATCTTCTGCCGTGGTCGGGTTTTGAGTCTTACTCAACTTCACACCTTGTAACACAGGCAAGAACTCCTTCTTCGACTGTTCCATTTTGAACTACTTCAAAATCTTGTCAAGGTATGTACTCATTGAAAAACTTATCAAGCATCTTGATCTATCTCTATAGATCTTGATACTCAATATGTAAGCAGCTTCACCGAGGTCTTTCTTTGAAAAGCTCCTTTCAAACATTCCTTTATGCTTTGCAGAATAATTCTACATTATCTCCGATCAAGAATATGTCATTCACATATACTTATCAGAAATGTTGTAGTGCTCCCACTCACTTTCTTGTAAATACAGGCTTCGCCGCAAGTCTGTATAAAACTATATGCTTTGATCAACTTATCAAAGCGTATATTCCAACTCCGAGATTCTTGCACCAGTCCATAGATGGATCGCTGGAGCTTGCATATTTTGTTAGTACCTTTAGGATTGATAAAACCTTCTGGTTGCATCATATACAACTCTTCTTTAATAAATCCATTAAGGAATGCAGTTTTGTTTCTCCATTTGCCAGATTTCATAAAATGCGGCAATTGCTAACATGATTCGGACAGACTTAAGCATAGATACGAGTGAGAAACTCTCATCGTAGTCAACACCTTGAACTTGTCGAAAACCTTTTTGCGACAATTATAGCTTTGTAGATAGTAACACTACTATCAGCGTCCGTCTTCCTCTTGAAGATCCATTTAATCTCAATGGATCGCCGATCAATGGGCAAGTCAATTAAAGTCCATACTTTGTTCTCATACATGGATGTCATCTCAGATTTCATGGCCTCAAGCCATTTCGCGGAATCTGGGCTCATCATCGCTTCCTCATAGTTCGTAGGCTCGTCATGGTCAAGTAACATGACCTCCAAAACAGGATTACCGTACCACTCTGGTGCAGATCTCACTCTGGTTTACCTACGAGGTTCGGTAGCAACTTGATCTGAAGTTACATGATCATCATCATTAGCTTCCTCACTAATTGGTGTAGTAGTCACAGGAACATATTTCTGTGATGAACTACTTTCCAATAAGGGAGCAGGTACAGTTACCTCATCAAGTTCTACTTTCCTCCCACTCACTTCTTTCGAGAGAAACTCCTTCTCTAAAAAGGATCCATTCTCAGCAACGAATATCTTGCCTTCGGATATGTGATAGAAGGTGTATCCAACATTTTCTTTTGGGTATCCTATGAAGACGCACTTCTCCGATTTGGGTTTGAGCTTATCATGTTGAAACTTTTTCACATAAGCATCGCAGTCTCAAACTTTAAGACACGGCAGCTTAGGTTTCTTGCCAAACCATAGTTCATAAGGCGTCGTCTCAACGGATTTCGATGGTGCCCTATTTAACGTGAATGCAGCCGTCTCTAAAGCATAACCCCAAAACGATAGCGGTAAATCTGTAAGAGACATCATAGATCGCACCATATCTAGTAAAGTACGATTACGATGTTCGGACACACCATTACACTGCGTGAGTTGCAAAACTATTCCGCATTGTTTCAAATGTAGACCAAACTCGTAACTCAAATATTCTCCTCCACGATCAGATCGTAGAAACTTTATTTTCTTGTTACGATGATTTTCAACTTCACTCTGAAATTCTTTGAACTTTTAAAATGTTTCAGACTTATGTTTCATTAAGTAGATATACCCATATCTTCTTAAATCATCTGTGAAGGTGAGAAAATAACAATATCCGCCACGAGCCTCAATATTCATCGGACCACATATATCTGTATGTATGATTTCCAAAAAATCCATTGCTCTCTCCACAGTAACGGAGAACGGCGTTTTGGTCTTCTTGCCCATAAGGCACGGTTCGCAAGTACCAAGTGATTCATAATCAAGTGATTCCAAAAGTCCATCAGTATGGAGTTTTTTCATGCGCTTTACACCGATATGACCTAAACGGCAGTGCCACAAATAAGTTGCACTATCATTATCAACTCTGCATCTTTTGGTTTCAACATTATGAATATGTGTATCACTACTATCGAGATTCATCAAAAATAGACCACTCTTCAAGGGTGCATGACCATAAAAGATATTACTCATATAAATAGAACACCATTATTTTCTGATTTAAATGAATAACTGTCTCGCATCAAACAAGATCCAGATATAATGTTCATGCTCAACGCTGGCACCAAATAACAATTATTTAGGTCTAAAACTAATCCCGAAGGTAGATGTAGAGGTAGCATGCCGACCGCGATCACATCGACTTTCGAACCATTTCCCACGCGCATCGTCACCTCGTCCTTTGACAGTGTTCGCTTAATTCGTAGTCCCTGTTTTGAGTTGCAAATGTTAGCAACAGAACCAGTATCAAATACCCAGGTGCTACTGCGAGCTCTAGTAAGGTACACATCAATAACATGTATATCACATATACCTTTGTTCACCTTGCCATCCTTCTTATCCGCCAAATACTTGGGGCAGTTCCACTTCCAGTGTCCAGTCTGCTTGTAGTAGAAGCACTCAGTTTCAGGCTTAGGTCCAGATTTGGGTTTCTTCTCCTGAGCAGTAACTTGCTTACTGTTCTTCTTGAAGTTCCCCATCTCCTTCCCTTTGCCCTTTTTCTTGAAACTGGCGGTCTTGTTGACCATCAACACTTGATGCTCCTTCTTGATTTCTACCTCCGCAGCCTTTAGCATTACGAAGAGCTCGGGAATTGTTTTATCCATCCCTTGCATGTTATAGTTCATCACGAAGCTCTTGTAGCTTGGTGGCAATGATTGAAGAACTCTGTCAATGACACTATCAACAGGAAGATTAACTCCCAGTTGAGTCAAGTGATTATGATACCCAGACATTTTGAGTATATGTTCACTGACAGAACTATTCTCCTCCATCTTGTAGCTAATTTATTGGAGACTTCATATCTCTCAATTCGGGCATTTGCTTGAAATATTAACTTCAACTCCTGGAACATCTCATATGCTCCATGACATTCAAAACGTCGCTGAAGCCCCGATTCTAAGCCGTAAAGCATGGCACACTGAACTATCGAGTAGTCATCAGCTTTGCTCTGCCAGACATTCATAACATCTGGTGTTGCTCCAGCAGCAGGCCTGGCACCTAGCGGTGCTTCCAGGACATAATTCTTCTGTGCAGCAATGAGGATAATCCTCAAGTTACGGACCTAGTCCGTGTAATTGCTACCATCATCTTTCAACTTTGCTTTCTCAAGGAATGCATTAAAATTCAACGGAACAACAGCACGTGCCATCTATCTACAATCAAGCATAGACAAGCAAGATACTATCAGGTACTAAGTTCATGATAAATTTAAGTTCAATTAATCATATTACTTAAGAACTCCCACTTAGAAAGACATCCTTGTAATCTTCTAAGTGATCACGTGATCCAAATCAACTAAACCGTAACCGATCATCACGTGAAATGGAGTAGCTTTCAATGGTGAACATCAATATGTTGATCATATCTACTATATGTGTCGGTGTACTAGAGTAGGGGTACCCTAGTATCCCGAACTTGTGCATGGGCAGTCGCAGCATCCCGCGGCAAGGCTTGCCGGGTGACCGCCAAGATCCTCCGTGGTTCCTTTGAAGACCATTCAAGAACAAAGTGCTCAGACCAAGGCCCCGGCAGGAGGAGCTTGCCGGGAAGGCCAACCAAGGCATACCAAGAAACTTGCCGCGGCGCACCACGCGTCCCGGCAAGACCCGGTGAGCGACAAGACCCCGGACGCGACAAGACAACGACCGCGGCAAGGCGCTTGCCGCGGCAAGCCACCTCTCCGCGCCCGCGCTCCAGCACATCCACCAACGTGTCGCTCTGGGGCCCTTCCAGGCGTACGTGGCAGAAGGCTGTGCAGCTAGGGGTGCGAGGTGGCAAGCAGGCGCTGACGAGATAACCATCGTGGCAAACGGTGGCGTCCCTAGCGGTCCCTTTCGGTACTGTTTAGGCGACACAGACGGGCAATTAATGCCCTTGTCCCCTGCCGCCAGGGTTAGGTATGATAGACTGTCACAGGTAGCTGTACCTACCACAGCACCTTTCCGTTTTTGCCCTTTACCTCCGTTGCCACCTGTCGGTAACCCCTTGAGCATATAAAAGGAGGCCCGTGTGCAACGTAGGGGGGGAGGAGCCAGTTCGAACACTCACGCTCGGTCTTGCTAGCCGCCGGTGTGTACTGTAGCACTCCGCGCTCCCGAGCTAGAAATCAATACCAAACCACAAAGCAGGAGTAGGGTTTTACGCATCCGTGCGACCCGAACCTGGGTAAATCGCTCGCGTGCTTCGCCTCGATCTGCTCTTTGCGCGACCTCCGCCCCCGCCGAACCGAAAGGGACCAGGTCCGCCGGTCCCATAGGTGCCCATGGATCAGCACCCCGGCATCGTTGGCGCGCCAGGTAGGGGGCGTCGAAGTTGTGTGAACCAGATCCGGCGTTCTCGCGAGCTAGATCTTCATCATCTTCATCAACATGCCGCCGAAGAAGAAAGTTTCGGAGGCAGCTGCTCCGTCCGCGCCGAGCCAGCCACCGCCAGAGCAAACGGTTGGTGGGGCAGGCGCCGGCGGAAGGACACGCATCGACGAGGGAACTCACGGTGCTGCCAGGTCCCAGGACAAGGCTGCGCTGCCCATCGGCGGCGTAGCCGGCTCCCACAATGACCGGGCACACGCCAAGACCTCGGCGTCCGTGCATGCACCGCACCCATCTCAGGAGGCGCGGGACCGGCAGCGTCATGGTACTCACGGTACCATGCGTTAGCTAGATCAAGATCGAGCTGGTGGATCTCGGAGCGCTCAGGACCACCATGCACGTCAACCTGCTGGCGCGAGCGAGGCACGGTCGCCTGGACGAGATACTGCTCCTTCTAACGTAGTTAGAAGTCCGAGCATATCCCGCTCCTCGCACCGTTCGCCACCGCCACCCGCCACCGCAGCAGAAGCTTTGGCGCGAGCTCAGCTGCTCCTAGACTACCCTCCAGCGGCGGACAAGATTGACGACTGGAGGGCCACTATCCAGAGTCTCATCGGCTTTGCCAACGGCGACTCTCCACGGCAGCCGAGCACGTCTCAGCCGCGGCAAGCCAGCCAGGCACGAGCCGGAGACGACAAGACTGGTGGGGGTGCTACTACTGTGCACTCTCCACCCCGAAGGCCAAGATCGCCAACTCGCCGGGTCCACCTCGACAGCGACTCCACCGCGTCGTCAGATCCGCGAGCTCGTTGCGATCAGCGCCAAGTTCTTCAAGAACGACAACAAGAAGACGCTCGTACTCGCATCGAGCGCCGGAGAGAAGCGCGGCGTCGATCAGACCAGCGCGCTGGGCCCTCTGTTGACATGCATGCGCCAGGGGAACCAGGCGACTTGCCGTACGCAGTAAGTTGCCCTGCGTTCACCCGTGAGCTGCGGCAAGTCCAGTGGCCCAGTACGAAGAACTTCAAACCAGATGTACCAGAGAAGTACGACGGCAAGTCGCATCCGTCGGAGTTCCTCAGCATCTACACCATCGCGGTGCAGGCTGCTGGGGGCGGGACGACAAGATCCTTGCCAACTACTTCCCGTTGGTGCTCAAGCCCAACGTCAGGTCCTGGCTCATGCACTTGCTGGACAACTCCATATCCTCCTGGGCTGATCTATGCCATCAGTTTGTCGGCGCCTTCACAGGCGGCCACAAACCTCATGGCCAAGAGAGTGATCTTCATCTGCTCGTCCAGAAGGAAGGAGAGCTCCTGCGCAAGTATATCCAGAGGTTCAGCCGTGTACAGCACAACATCCCAAATATCCACCCTGCCGCGGTAATCAGCGCGTTCCATCAGAACGTGCGTAACCGCAGGATGCGGGAGGAGATGGCAATGTGCAAGGTTCGGGACGTCAGCGAGCTATATGCCCTGGCCGACAAGTGTGCACGCGCTGAGGAAGGGAGGAAATTCCCCGGAGAGAACACTGGAGCAGGGGGATCTGACAGCGAGGATGCCGCCCCGGCAAAGAAAAACCGGCGGCGCAGCAACAGGAAGAAGCAGAACAAAGAGGTGCTGGTCGTTGAGCAGTCCGGCAGCGACGGCGGCGCCAAGCGAGCCAAGGTCAGTAGCTCCGGCAAGGAGGTTGCCGCGTGCACCAACTGCCAGGCTGTGGCGGCCGCCAACAAGCAGGACGGCTCCGACAACCAATACTGCAAGATTCACCGCACCAGGGGCCATGACCTCCAGAGCTGCAAGAAAGTCGAGCAGCTTGTCCAGCAGCAAAGAGCTGAGTACGAGCGGCGCGAAAAGGAGAGGGCCCAAGGGGGTGCTGGAGAATTCGGCAAGAAGCGCGCCGGACGGGGAGGACGCCACGGCAAGGCCAAGCGGCGGCAAGGAGACAGGCCTCCCCGCGGCCGCGACAACGATGAAGATGACGACGACGAAGACATGGATGATGTTGAGACCAGTGAGCAGGAGTTTCAGAAAGCCACAAAGGTCTTGTGCGTTGACGGCGGTGCTTCTCTGCACACTTCACACCGCCAACTCAAGCAGTGGGCGCGGGAAGTCAAAGCAGCGGAACCACCTGTCGAATCGCGCAAGCTTCTGAAATGGTCCAGCACGCCTATCATCTTTGACATTGAGGACCACCCTGATCGCACAACTGCGGTCGGGTGCCTGCCGATGTTGGTTTCACCAACTATCCGCAACCTCAAGGTCACTAAGATGTTAGTTGACAGCGGGGCCGGCTTGAACCTGATCTCCTCCGCTGTACTCCAGAAACTCCAAATCCCTGACAGTGAGCTCGAAGAGACCGACACGTTCCAAGGAGTCAACCCGGGAAGGAGCAAGCCAAAGGGGAAGGTCGCGCTGCCGGTAACATTTGGCAGCGAGCTAAACTTCAGGACTGAGAAGGTCACATTCGACGTTGCCGATATCCCATTGCCCTACAATGGGATACTTGGCCGTCCAGCACTCGCCAAGTTCATGGCAGCCTCTCACAACGCATATAACATGCTGAAGATGCCAGGCCCGATAAGCGTCATTTCTGTCCCTGGCGACAAGAAGGATGCTCTTATCTGTGCCAACAAGATCTACCGGGAAGCAGCAGCCACGGCAGATCGCAATCCACTTGCCACTGAAGCTCCCGGGGGCAAGAAGACCAAGTCCGGCAAGAGTTCTGATGCCCACTCCGGCAAGCGCACCTCTTCGGAGTGCTGCGCTGCCGTCGAGGACGCACCATCGAGCTCCACCGACAAGTGCAAGAAGACGATGGCAGCTCCGCCAGAGACGAAGAAGGTATCCGCCAAGGAGGATGGCACTGGTGGTACCTTCACCATCAGTGCCACGCTCGACCCTAAATAGGGAAGCGCGCTCGTTACTTTCCTGCGGGTGAATGTCGACGTGTTTGCATGGCAGCCGTCAGACATCCCCGGTGTTCCCAGGAAAGTGATTGAGCACCACCTTGTCGTTTGTCCTCATGCGCGGCCCGTCAAGCAGAAAGTCAGGAAGCAGGCAGTGGAGCGCCAAGAATTCATTGCAGAAGAGATCAAGAAACTGGAAGCAGCAGGCCTTGTCAGAGGAGTGCTCCATCCCACGTGGTTGGCCAACCCTGTCGTCGTGCGCAAGGCAAATGGGAAATGGAGGCTTTGTATCGATTTTACGATGTTAACAAAGCTTGTCCCAAAGACCCATTTCCTTTGCCGCGCATCGACCAGATTGTTGACTCCACAGCCGGATGTGATTTGCTTTCATTTCTTGACGCATACTCAGGATATCATCAGATCTTCATGGCAGAAGAGGATGAGGAGAAGACCGCATTTATTACTCCATGTGGCACGTACTGTTTTGTACGGATGCCTTTCGGATTAAAAAATGCTAGTTCGACATTTGCAAGAGTAGTCCACGTTGCCCTTGAGCCACAAATACACAGAAATGTGGAAGCCTACATGGATGATATAGTGGTCAAGAGCAAGGACAGAGCAACCCTGATTCAAGACTTAGACGAGACCTTTGCAAATCTGTGCAAGATCAGCCTCAAGCTCAACCCAGAGAAGTGTGTGTTTGGAGTTCCCTCCGGCAAGCTTCTCGGGTTCTTCGTGTCTCAGCGGGGAATTGAAGCCAATCCCGACAAGATCAAGGCCATTGAGCAGATTGAAGCACCAAAGCGCGTCAAGGATGTGCAGAAACTTGCCGGTTGCGTGGCTGCTCTCAGCAGGTTTATCTCTCGGTCTGCTGAGCGCGCCCTGCCGTTCTTCAAATTATTGAAAAAGGCAGGTCCAATGAAATGGACTCCGGAGGCGGAGGCTGCGCTGCAAGACCTGAAGAGATACCTGTCCTCCCCTCCAATACTTGTCGCACCTAAGCCACAAGAGAAGTTGTTGCTGTACATAGAGGCAACCAATCAAGTGGTTAGTGCTGCGTTAGTAGCAGAGAGGGAGGCGGATGATGAGCCAGCAACCACGGCAAGCGCATCCAGCGACAAGCAGGGGGCTTCCCCGGCAAGCTCTGGTCCCGACAAAGATGGATCTGCGCAGATGAATGAGGAGACACAGAAGAAAATGGTGCAGCGCCCAGTTTACTTTGTCAGTTCCCTCCTGCAGGGGGCTAGGTCAAGGTATTCTGGTGTGCAGAAATTGCTTTTCGGCCTTCTCATGGCCTCGAGAAAGCTGCGCCATTACTTCCAAGCACATGAGATCACGGTTGTCACTCGCTTTCTGCTGAAGAGGATACTGCAGAATCCAGAAGCGACAGGCAGGATTGTTGAGTGGGCACTGGAGCTGTCAAGCTTTGGCCTCAAGTTTGAGAGTACTTCAACTATCCAGAGCAGAGCATTGGCAGAATTTATAGCAGAATGGACGCCAACACCAGATGAAGAAATTTCAGAAACAAGCATCCCCGACAAGGAAGCAAGCAAAGAGTGGCTGATGTACTTTGATGGTGCCTTTTCGCTGCAAGGCGCCGGCGCTGGTGTGCTGCTTATCGCACCCACCGGAGAGCACCTCAAGTACATAGTCCAGATGCACTTTCCCAAGGAGCAAGCAACAAATAATACTGCGGAGTATGAGGGATTGCTTGCCGGTCTCAGGATCGCGGCAGACCTTGGGATCAAGAGGCTCATTGTCAGGGGTGACTCACAGCTTGTCGTCCGCCAAGTTAACAAGAATTATCAGAGTCCGTTGATGGAAGCTTATGTTGACGAAGTGAGAAAGCTAGAAGAGCACTTTGACGGCCTACAAATGGAGCATGTTCCAAGAGCTCACAACGCCATTGCTGATGGCCTGTCAAAATGCGCCACGCTCAAGCTACCTATGGAACCAGGAATCTTTGTGCTCAAGCTGACCCAACCGTCCGTAACACCATCAACTGGATAGAGCAAGAAAAGGAAGTTGATTTCTGGTGACTATTTGCCGGCAGAGCTTCCTGAAGCCGCCGCCAAGAAGGTCCCTAAGATCAACGTCGAAGGCGCTGAGGAGCAGTCTGCTCCGGCAAGCCCTAGGGTTTGTTCCGTTGAAGCAGAAGCTCCCGGCAAGCTTGTCGGGGAACGTCAAGCTCCGGCAGAGACACAGCTTCTCGCCGTAGAAGCAGATGTTCCCGCGGCAGCTGAGACCAACACCAAGAGCGCTGAGGAGCAAGATGCTCCGGCAAGCCCTAGGGTTTGTTCCGTTGAAGCAGAAGCTCCCGACAAGTTTTGCCCCGGCAAGCTTGTCGGGGAACGTCAAGCTCCGGCAGAGCCGCAAGTTCTTGCCGTAGAAGCGGATGTTCCCGCAGCAGCAGAGTTGCCTTTAGTCCTTGTTGTCGAGCCACAAGCTCCAACATGGGCACAGCAGATTGTCCGTTTCCTTCAGACAGGAGAACTTCCCGAAGAGCAAGAAGAAGCGGAAAGAGTAGCCCGGCAGTCAAGTATGTACCAGTTTGTCGACAAGACACTGTACAGAAGAAGACTCAACGGTGTGAAATTGAAGTGTATTCACCGGGAAGACGGACAAAAGCTGTTGGCAGAGATACACGGAGGCATATGTGGTCACCACATTGGCGCAAGAGCACTTGTCGGCAAAGCATTCCGGCAAGGTTTCTTCTGGCCAACAGCCCTCCAGGATGCAACTGCACAAGTAACCAAGTGTGAAGCGTGCCAGTTCCATTCCAAGCAGATACACCAGCCAGCTCAAGCTCTCCAGACGATCCCTTTATCCTGGCCATTTTCGGTCTGGGGGCTCGACATCCTCGGCCCTTTCCTCGAGCTGTCGGGGGCTTTGAGTACTTGTACGTTGCAATCGACAAGTTCACAAAGTGGCCGGAAGTGGAACCAGTGAGGAAGGTGACAGCACAGTCAGCAGTCAAGTTCTTCAGGTCGATTGTTTGCCGCTTCGGGATCCCTAACAGGATAATCACCGACAACGGCACGCAATTTACGAGCCGCACCTTCACGCAGTACGTCCAAGATCTTGGCGCCAAGGTCTGCTTCGCTTCTGTTGCTCACCCGAGGAGCAACGGTCAAGCGGAGAGGGCAAATGCTGAAGTGCTGCGCGGGCTCAAGACCAGAACTTTTGACAGGCTGCACAAGTGCGGAAGAAACTGGATCGAGGAGCTGCCGGTGGTTCTTTGGTCGATCAAAACGACGCCAAATCGAGCCACTGGACAGACACCTTTTGCTCTAGTATATGGAGCAGAGGCAGTTATCCCCACGGAACTCGTATACGGGTCACCTCGAGTGCTCGCTTATGATGAGCTCGAGCAAGAGCGGCTGCGACAAGATGACGCGCTGCTCCTTGAGGAAGACCGTCTTCAGGCTGCTGTGCGAGCTGCTCGCTACCAGCAAGCTTTGCGCCGCTACCATAGCCGCAAAGTTAACGCCAGAAGTCTCGAGGAAGGCGACCTTGTTCTTCGGCGCGTTCAGTCCGCCAAGAATTCCAACAAGTTGACGCCGAAGTGGGAAGGCCCTTACCGGGTGAAGCGAGTCACAAGGCCTGGCGCTGTCCGCCTTGAGACCGAAGATGGCGTACCAGTGAGCAACTCCTGGAACATCGAGCATCTTCGTAAGTTTTACCCGTAAGGCGCGGTTGTCGGACCCTGTCCGGCAACCACCCTTTTGTACAAGTCTTGCCGCTGTTGCATGTAATCCTTTGTACAAAGCCAGGCGCAGACCCTGAGCACAAGTAAATGAAGCGCTGGCACCCCGGGGTTATAGCATGCATGCTAGGTCGAGTCTCGTCCTTGGTTAGGGTTGATAGTGCCTAACAGCGGCTAACCCCTAGCTTAGAGGTCGAGTGTCCGTCCCTTAGCTTTTCTTTCGTTCGCAGGGCTCGCATATCCTGGCCAGACCGCTTGAGGACGAAAAGAAGAAGAAGGGCGCACCGGCACCTGGGCCCCGGCAAGCCAGTGTTGCTGGGGGCTCCGAGTACCAAGAGCCATCCCCGGCAAGCCAGAGTTGCCGGGGGCTGCGATATCAGATAAGTCTTTCGTCCCTCATCATGCATCCTCTTATGGACTGGGGAATGCGAAACCGCGTTTCTTCCCGAAAACTGCCGTGCTCCCTCAACTCTAGGCCCTGGGGCTCGTTCCCGGGGCCAGGTTTGGTCGTAGTCGCGGCAGCAAAGGGATGAAACGAGGAGGCCGCACCCACCTCGTTCCCGCCTCCGTCAAAGGCGTGAGAAAGGTCGAGCGACGTGGGAAGGCGGCAGGGCCTGTTGCCGGGAGATGAAATGTCTGTCCGAGGGATACCAAGGATTTGCTCCTTGGCGTGGGTTCAACCCGCGAGACAAATAACCCGGCAAGCATCCCCTTTTCATTAAAAAACATCCCACTCAGGTACAGTCCATAGAGGATGAAAAACAAGAAAGAGAGGATTACAAGTTTTAGATGCAGCTAAGGCCCGAAGGCTTACAAATTAAAAAGATAAGATGCCCGTAATCCCTTTCCTGTCCCTCTCTTCAGGAGGTAGGTCAAGCAGGCGAAAAGGGCAAAAGGGGCGCCTAGGCGAGCTACGGGTGCCAGAAGACACCAAGAGAACATCCCCGGGGCCGTCCGAAGGCTGGACGGTGATGGCGGCGCCGGAAGCGGGGCTCGAAGACGGGGCGGCAGGACGTCAGCACGCTGTCGAGGGCACCATGCCCTCGTACTCCGACCTGACGGCCTTGCCGCCAGCCCTCTTCCCCTTCCACAGCCTCCCTACGCCAGCCGCCCAAGGAGACGACCCCGGGGAGTTCAAGGAGCCGGCGACACGGATGATGGGGTCATCGGTGCCGCACGAAGCGGCGCCCGACGCCTAGTCGGACCCGCCATCCCGCCGCCCGCTACCCTCATCGTCGATGTCGCTCTCCTCCTCGTCACTCTCGCTCGAGGGGGAGCCTTCACTATCGGAGGAGCTGTCCACGCAGCACTTCACCCGAGTGCCGAAGCACCCGAAGACCTTGACGGAGAGGAGATCGCCCTCCACCAACTTAAAATGGAGGGTAAACCCCTCCATCAGGCTGTGGATACGGGCGAACGTCTTCCACCCTCGATCAAGATACATCACATTAGGGGCTGGGAATACAACGCGGACTCGCGTGCCGCTGATCCCACAGCCCCTCATGTGCAGTCTCAGTGTCTCGGGCGGGTCCAACTCCGTCGCGCTCGCAAACGGAGCTGGAAGCCGGAGACGACGACGAGGCGCCCGGCGCAGCCTGACGAAGAACTCGCAAGGGTCGTCCCCTATATGGACCGCCGTGGGGAGAGGAACCGCCGGCGGAGGCGAAGCTGGCGCGCCGCCCCGTCCGCCTCTTCTCCGAGCGCCTCGACCTCGTCCCCGACCTCGTCCGCGACCTCGCCCCCTCCCTCTTCCCCTTATGGCTGGCTCTGCCACCACGGGCGCAGGAGAGAGAGGGGTGCGTTGTCTGGCGGCGACCCTCGCCGCCACCGATGAAGGGCCAGGGTTCCCTTTCTCCATGGCGAATGAGAGAAAGGGGAGCAGAAACTGAAGAAAGGAGAAGATGAGAGAGTGCGGGCTTCTGTGCTCCCCTCCCGCTCTTTATAAAGGAGCGAGGTGGGGGCTCAGCCGCCCCGCTCAGCGAATCAAGACACGGGAAGAGTAGGGAGTCGGGGCCGACCCGCTGCCTCTGCTCGCGGCGGCCCAGTTTCCCGCTTCCACCGTCCGCGACCCCAAGCGCATGGGAGCCACGTGGCGGGGATGCAGAACCGAGGCGACGGATGAGGCGGCCTCGCCCCACCCCGTGATCGTGGGGGGTGGACGCCTCGAAAACCGCGCACCGGCCCCGTCCAGTAAATGCACCACACCCCCACGCCTACCTCCGTTTAGGGAGGAGGGCGTGAGCCGTCCCCTTCATCATGGCCTGACGCATGCTCGCGGGGCTTAACCCCGCGCACGCCGCTCACGTCACCCATGACATCGCGTTTGACACGTGCCGTTCTGGGCGTGCGCGGTGTGAGCGGAGAGATATGTGGCGTGACCTAGGCCGCGCGTGCCCGTGCATTGTTTTGGGCCTGGCCCAACAGTGCTCGGCACCATGTCTGGCCCAGGCCCGGGGGCTCCTGTCGGTGTACTAGAGTAGGGGTACCCTAGTATCCCGAACTTGTGCACGGGCAGTCGCAGCATCCCGCGGCAAGGCTTGCCGGGTGACCGCCAAGATCCTCCGTGGTTCCTTTGAAGACCATTCAAGAACAAAGTGCTCAGACCAAGGCCCCGGCAGGAGGAGCTTGCCGGGAAGGCCAACCAAGGCATACCAAGAAACTTGCCGCGGCGCACCACGCGTCCCGGCAAGACCCGGTGAGCGACAAGACCCCGGACGCGACAAGACAACGACCGCGGCAAGGCGCTTGCCGCGGCAAGCCACCTCTCCGCGCCCGCGCTCCAGCACATCCACCAACGTGTCGCTCTGGGGCCCTTCCAGGCGTACGTGGCGGAAGGCTGTGCAGCTAGGGGTGCGAGGTGGCAAGCAGGCGCTGACGAGATAACCATCATGGCAAACGGTGGCGTCCCTAGCGGTCCCTTTCGGTACTGTTTAGGTGACACAGACGGGCAATTAATGCCCTTGTCCCCTGCCGCCAGGGTTAGGTATGATACACTATAACAGGTAGTTGTACCTACCACAGCACCTTTCCGTTTTTGCCCTTTACCTCCGTAGCCACCTGTCGGTAACCCCTTGAGCATATAAAAGGAGGCCCGTGTGCAACGTAAGGGGGGAGGAGCCAGTTCGAACACTCACGCTCGGTCTTGCTAGCCGCCGGTGTGTACTGTAGCACTCCGCGCTCCCGAGCTAGAAATCAATACCAAACCACAAAGCAGGAGTAGGGTTTTACGCATCCGTGCGGCCCGAACCTGGGTAAATCGCTCGCGTGCTTCGCCTCGATCTGCTCTTTGCGCGACCTCCGCCCCCGCCGAACCGAAAGGGACCAGGTCCGCCGGTCCCATAGGTGCCCGTGGATCAGCACCACGGCAATATGATTCACACTCGACCTTTCGGCCTCAGTGTTCTGAGGCCATATCTGCATATGCTAGGCTCGTCAAGTTTAACCTGAGTATTCTGCGTGTGCAAAACTGGCTTGCACCCGTTGTAGATGGACGTAGAGCTTATCACACCCGATCATCATGTGGTGTCTGGGCACGACGAACTTTGGCAACGGTGCATACTCAGGGAGAACACTTTTATCTTGAAATTTAGTGAGAGATCATCTTATAATGCTACTGTCAATCAAAGCAAGATAAGATGCATAAAAGATAAACATCGCATGCAATCAATATAAGTGATATGATATGGCCATCATCATCTTGTGCTTGTGATCTCCATCTCCGAAGCACCGTCCTGATCACCATCGTCGCCGGCGCGACACCTTGATCACCATCGTAGCATCGTTGTCGTCTTGCCAATCTTATGCTTTCATGACTATCGCTACCGCTTAGTGATAAAGTAAAGCATTACAGCGCAATTGTATTGCATACAATAAAGCAACAACCATAATGGCTCCTGCCAGTTGCCGATAACTCGGTTACAAAACATGATCATCTCATACAATAAAATTATAGCATCATGTCTTGACCATATCACATCACAACATGCCCTGCAAAAACAAGTTAGACGTCCTCTACTTTGTTGTTGCAAGTTTTACGTGGCTGCTACGGGCTTAGCAAGAACCGTTCTTACCTACGCATCAAAACCACAACGATAGTTTGTCAAGTTGGTGCTGTTTTAACCTTCGCAAGGACCGGGCGTAGCCACACTCGGTTCAACTAAAGTTGGAGAAACTGACACCCGCCAGCCACCTGTGTGCAAAGCACGTCGGTAGAACCAGTCTCGCGTAAGCGTACGCGTAATGTCGGTCCGGGCCGCTTCATCCAACAATACCGCCGAACCAAAGTATGACATGCTGGTAAGCAGTATGACTTAT
The DNA here is from genome assembly GCF_003073215.2 of Triticum urartu. Lineage (NCBI taxonomy): Eukaryota > Viridiplantae > Streptophyta > Magnoliopsida > Poales > Poaceae > Triticum > Triticum urartu. The sequence continues at coordinate 686,088,522 of NC_053028.1, forward strand.
ATCGCCCACAACTCACTTGTGTTCTACTCGTGCATATACATCAACGCATAAAACCTAGGCTCGGATGCCACTGTTGGGGAATCGTAGTAATTTCAAAAATTTCCTACGCACACGCAAGATCATGTGATGCATAGCAACGAGGGGGAGAGTGTTGTCTACGTACCCAACGCAGACCGACTGCGGAAGCGCTGACACGACGTAGAGGAAGTAGTCGTACGTCTTCACGATCCAACCGATCAAGCACCGAAACTACGGCACCTCCGAGTTCGAGCACACGTTCAGCTCGATGACGATCCCCGGACTCCGATCCAGCAAAGTGTCGGGGAAGAGTTCCGTCAGCACGACGGCGTGGTGACGATCTTGATGTACTACAGCAGCAGGGCTTCGCCTAAACTCCGCTACAGTATTATCGAGGTATATGGTGGCAGGGGGCACCGCACACGGCTAAGGAATAGATCACGTGGATCAACTTGTGTGTCTAGAGGTGTCCCCTGCCTCCGTATATAAAGGAGTAGAGGGGGGAGGCTGGCCGGCCAAGGAGGGAGGCGCAGGAGAGTCCTACTCCCTCTGGGAGTAGGATTCCCCCCCCCCCAATCCTAGTTGGAATAGGATTCGCGGAGGGGGAAAAGAGGAGGAGGGGGCCGGCCACCTCTCCTAGTCCTAATAGGACTAGGGGAAGGGGGAGGCGCGCAGCCCATCTAGGGCAGCCCCTTCTCTTTTCCACCAAGGCCCACTATGGCCCATATAGCTCCCGGGGGGTTCCGGTAACCCTCCCGGTATTCCGGTAAAATCCCGATTTCACCCGGAACACTTCCGATATCCAAACATAGGCTTCCAATATATTAATCTTTATGTCTCGACCATTTCGAGACTCCTCGTCATGTCCGTGATCACATCCGGGACTCCGAACAACCTTCGGTACATCAAAATGCATAAACTCATAATATAACTGTCATCGTAACCTTAAGCGTGCGGACCCTACGGGTTCGAGAACAATGTAGACATGACCGAGACACGTCTCCGGTCAATAACCAATAGCGGGACCTGGATGCCCATATTGGCTCCTACATATTCTACGAAGATCTTTATCGGTCAGACCGCATAACAACATACGTTGTTCCCTTTGTCATCGGTATGTTACTTGCCCGTGATTCGATCGTCGGTATCCAATACCTAGTTCAATCTCGTTACCGGCAAGTCTCTTTACTCGTTCCGTAATACATCATCTCACAACTAACATATTAGTTGCAATGCTTGCAAGGCTTATGTGATGTGTATTACCGAGAGGGCCCAGAGATACCTCTCCGACAATCGGAGTGACAAATCCTAATCTCGAAATACGCCAACCCAGCATCTACCTTTGGAGACACCTGTAATGCTCCTTTATAATCACCCAGTTACGTTGTGATGTTTGGTAGCACCCAAAGTGTTCCTCCGGCAAACGGGAGTTGCATAATCTCATAGTCATAGGAACATGTATAAGTCATGAAGAAAAGCAATAGCAACATACTAAACGATCGGGTGCTAAGCTAATGGAATGGGTCATGTCAATCAGATCATTCAACTAATGATGTGACCTCGTTAATCAAATAACAACTCATTGTTCATGGTTAGGAAACATAACCATCTTTGACTAACGAGCTAGTCAAGTAGAGGCATACTAGTGACACTCTGTTTGTCTATGTATTCACACATGTATTATGTTTCCGGTTAATACAATTCTAGCATGAATAATAAACATTTATCATGATATAAGGAAATAAATAATAACTTTATTATTGCCTCTAGGGCATATTTCCTTCAGATACACCGTGGCCGGGCATGCCGGGCGCCCGTTTGGTGTCTCGGAACCCTGTACACATCGTCCGGGGCCGTATGTGGAAACCTCGGCCGGACTCCCTACGGATGGAACCTGGATAGGCGATAAACCTGGACTAGAGACTTGAGTGTTTAGGTAGGCCGTGGCCGACACCCTCGTTGGGCTTCCGCTTGAAGGTTGCCGAGTACATGTCGTGTAAACGACGGTAAGTGGTGAGAGCGTGTGTGAAGAAGTACACCCCTGCAGGGTTATCATCATCTATTCGAATAGCCGTGTCCGCGGTAATGGACTTCTGGGTTTCCTATAAAAGTTCATAGACAAGTGAAAGTGGATACTCTAAAACTCGCAAGATAAGTGTGAGTGCTATGGATGGCCTTCCCGTACGGAGACGGGAGCGGATCCATAGTGGGTGTATTGAATGGTGAATATGTGGACTCGTGTGCGCCACCTCAAAAGAGTTGCTTGCAGTCGTAGTTCAGGTTAGCCACTGAGTCAAAGCTGGCTTGCTGCAGTTAAACTCCACCACCCCCTTTATGATACCGATGCATATGTAGATAGTTCTGATGTAAGTCTTGCTGGGTACATTTGTACTCACGTTTGCTTAATTTATGTTTTGCAGAGAGACTTCAGTCTCGCTAGTAGTTTCGCGTGGACTTCGACGTTTAGCTAGATACCTCATCTATGATCTTGTGCCCTCGGCAGGATCTGGTAGATAGTCAGGCTTCTCAGCCTTTTCCATTTGTAGATGTCTGTACTCAGACATGTTAAGCTTCCGCATGTGCTTTGATTTGTATGCTATGATTGTTGGGTCATGAGACCCATGTTTGTAATATCTCGCTCCTCGGAGCCTAATGAATAAATACTTGAGTTGTAGAGTTATGTTGTGATGCCATGTTGTATTTACACATATCGAGCATATTGTGTGTATGATTGAAATGCTTGGTATGTGTGGGATCCGACAATCTAGTGGTTTATCCTTGGCAGCCTCTCTTATGGGGAAATGTAGTCTAGTGCTTCCATGAGCCATAGTAGTCCGCTACAGCCCGGTTCACCGGAGTCCTGCTAGCCCAGCACTACTGCTCAGGACACTTGACTGGCCAGCATGTGTTTCACTTTGTTCCTTTGTCTGTCCCTTCGGGGAAATGTCACGCGGTGACATCTGGAGTCCTGCCTAGCCTGCTACAGCCCGGGTTCCCAGAGTCCTGTTAGCCCAGTGCTACAGCCCGGATTCACACGCTGCTGACCGACACGCTCGATGTGATTCATGTATGTCTGTCCCCATAGGTTAGTGCCGCTTTGGGTTCACGATTAGCCATGTCGGCCCGGGTTCTCTGTCATATGGATGCTAGCGACACTATCATATACGTGAGCCAAAAGGCACAAACGGTCCCGGGCCATGGTAAGGCGACACTCGTGGGAATACCGTGCGTGAGGCCGCAAAGTGATATGAGGTGTTACCGGCTAGATCGATGTGACTTGGAATTGGGGTCCTGACAGCGTTGGTATCAGAGCCTGACTGCCTGTAGGATTACCAAGCCAAACTGGTCGAAGTCGAGTCTAGAAATGCTTTAGCTATGTAAGGGAATTGTTTGTGGAAGGGAACGTAAGGCTCTTTTTACTCCTTTACCTTACGTCCTTCTGATCTGAGTCAACCTCTTCTTTTCTACGGGGATTAAGAACTAGGCCTTCTCATCTATCTATCAGGATGACGTGTTACTGAACCGTAGTTGCCTAGGATTGTTGAGTTTAAGCCCGAGTTCAGTTCCTACTACTTCTCTGTGTTGGCAGTTCATCTCAGAACTTTGATATTGTGATGTTAAGTGGTTATGCCACCATTTTGCAGGATGTCTCAAATCATTTTGAGCATTTACAGCCGTTATGCTGTCTGAGTCATCCCAGGTCTCTAAATAGTCTGATGCATTTGCAAATCCCTTCTTCCCGTTTCCGATGTCCTTTTGGGCCAGATTAAGCACACTAACGGTCTGTTGAGGTACTCTACTACCTCGACATATATGTTGGAGCTATTATTATGACCCTAGGTGTTTTAGGGAGTCACCTAGTAATCTAGCCATGTTTTGTGTTCCCAGTGTGATGATTCTGGCCACCATTCTTGAAAGCATCCCGTGATGCCATTTAGTAGTAGGTATTCTATTCCTGGGTTCTTGAACCCGAGATTCACCCTACTTACCTCATGTTGATAGTGTTGCTAGTTCCTTTAGGATATTAGTAACCTTTGCATTAGTTCTCGAGGTTCGTGGTATTTTCCTTCTTCCAAATACTATGAACCACTTATGGCAGAAGTTTGTTGGATCAAAAGATCACAACAGGAGGGCTCTCGATGAGTTCCCCATTCTATATTGTGACTATGCCAATCCTACCTCTCTACATGGGTTATCCGGAAGAAACCTGTTGAACTTGATTCGACATACTAATCTATGCATCCACAACTCAGAAAGATATATGTCCCCTTGAGTTGTCCATCTTCATTTGTTATTCCGACCATCGTCTATCAATTGATAGTCAGGAGTAATTGTGCACCCATGTTATTGATGTTTATTATTCTCGTGGTATGTTAAGCCATTCCATTTCAGAATAATTAGGAGAAACAAACTCCAGTACCTCATCCATATCCAGGATTGGGTCAAAGTAGTTGTGTTCTGCAGATCAAATGCCAATCCAGCTTTTGCTTTGTTCTACCCTAGAGTATTACCCCCTTTATGTCAGGATTGTCATGAGAATTGCACCCTCTCTCATGAATTCTTGACGCAGTGATACTTCTTACCATCATTTTTCATTCCTCGGCCCCGTGTTGTCGCAACCGGAATGCCGACAAGTGAACCATGATGTGTGAAATCAATACTCCTAGCAACTAGTTGCTAGGTAGCTAATGGACAATAATTTCTTTCTTAGCGTGTTGGTTATTGAATCATCATCCTAAGATTGATCGTGCTACCTAGTCCATTTTTCCTGGTGCACTCTTCGATCAATGAGTTAGGATTGTGTCAGTCCCTCGCTCTCTTGATCATATCGTCTTGCTCTGAAAAGCAAGATTGTTCCCGAGCTTAGAAACATATCGGTGGTTCGTGATTTTCTGAATATTTCCTCGGAAGTATCACCAGGTTGCCCCCTGACTGTTATGTTGGGCTCGTGATCAAGTTGGTTTCTCGTAAACCACCCCTTCTCCAAGAATCTATGTTGGATACCCTGAGCTAGTTGGTTAAGCTGAACAACAACTTGGAGAGTTGGAAGATGAAAGCTTTTCCGGCTCAGTTCATTCCAAAGGGATATCCTTGTGTGTGCGTGTGTTGAAGAAAGATGATATCTCCATCGATTGATCCTCGTGATCAGTTGTTGGATCTATTGCCTTGTCAAAACTTTGACTTGAGTATGGGCTATCGTCAAGTCAAATCAGAGCCAACGATGTTCGTAATGTTGTCCTATTCGTGGTTGATCCCTCAAGCATACACCATTAAATCTTTTGGTCTGACCAATGCTATCACCGTGTTCACATGATGGTGGAAGTCCAGTGATATGGGAATTTTGATGAGTTGCTGTTGAGCCCATCAGCAGGATTTTGTCTCCCCCATGATTCATGTTGAACATTACACTAATATTGGAAACTTGGTAAGTATTGCCTTCATGTTCCGCTCATGAGGTATACGTTTGGATGAAAGGAGTGACTTCCTCTAATTCACATGCATTTTATGAAAGTTGCCGCCGTGAATTCGAGAAAGCTTATTTTTGCTTCCTTCGGAACCATCCCAAGTCAGTCATGCATATGTGCGAAGTATTCTATGGTCTGGAGACTTGCAACCTTCATTCTATATGAATCCCTAGCACACCAAGCCACTGATTGATTTGTTCAAGGAGAAGAAGTTTCTTCTTAAGAGCTAGACTTACGCAAGGACTTCGATATCCTCGATGATGGTTCCCCATCTAGACACAGTAGTGTTTTATTATAAGACTACTATGTGGTCATGCTTGTCCGGGACAGCGTGTTCACAGGTTTGTAGCAAAACCGGCTCATGTTTTGGAGCTTACTACCATAGTCCATTTCCTGAGAATCTCGCAATGACATCTCGTCGATTTGTGTTGCAAACTTTCATTTTCTTTCTAGACTCGATGAGTCTGGAATATCCTAACACCAACCAGATCTGAATCTCGGGCAGATATGATGGTTGGAACGTACTCCAAGAACTATATTGTTGGTCCCTCTGTAACCAGTAATGTGGATGTCGTGGCCAACACACCTAACTGGAAGGCCTATTATTGTAGTATCCTGGTTGAAGAAGTTAGTCACCTTCCCATAAGGATCTCGCAGGATCTGCCTCCGTAGTTATTCCTTATGGATTCTTGAGCTTCCGAAGTCCGACCTTTTACTTGGTGTTCTAGATATCAAACCATATCTATGAATGGATTACGCTAGCACATCAAGGAGAACATTAGAGGCGGAGTGCTAACTGTCTCTCGGTCGATCGTCCAGATTCTGATCCCTTGGCCTCGCTAAGGTGAAATCTGAGAAAGTGTTATCTTTCTTTGCATCTGCATCTTCCACCATTATTCATCATGGTAGCATGTTGTGTTGCCAGGATCCTTGACACGGATATTGGCAGAACCTTGATGAATACGGAAATGCTCAAGTTCTTGAGAGCACGTGCAAGCACTAGGATTTATCGTCGGCATTAATTGGGATCCGTTCTCAGTTTCTTCGATTATGCCATATCCTTTCAAACAGTGGAATCTCTCTCTACTGTTGGGTTTCTCTCCAGTTACTAGAATCATTCCTAGCATTTGCATTTTGTTCCCAGCTTGCACCGCCATTGTGTCATCCTACTACGGACTACCCTTCTCAGTAATTACTGATCAGGATCATCTTCAAAGTGGTCCTACCACGGGTTCCATCCATCTCCGATGATAAGAAAAAATCATCCATTGCGTTGTCTTCAACAAGGCAGTCCACATCATCCATCCTAGTCTAAGTATGCCTTCTCTTCGAGCTATCTCAAACGATCAATTGTAAATTGCCTTAAGCTGGTATGAAGAGTTTCAATGATCTCTGAATCAAAAGTAATTCTTTTTGCCACTTAAGGGAATATTTCTGCGAGTCACCTTCCTTAAGATGTCTCGTTATGGTATCATGGCAATTATCTCCTCGCTACTTTGAAACCATGCACCATCCTACTTAAGCGTGGAATTGTTGCCTACCAAATTTGAACCCTTATCATCCGCTTCTTTCCATCACCCCTGATGTGTGTTTCGTGTCTCAGCTCAAGAAATGTTTTATATCTCACCCCATGAGTTGATCTTGAGTGCTCGATCTCCGAGGAGATCGATTCCTGTAGAATTTCTTTCTGCCGTCATCATGCTGGATGAAGATCCCGAAAGCAAAGACGTCAAGATCAAGATGACGCAATGAATCAATATCCTCAAGAAAGACATCTGGATCGTGAAGATTGTGTTAGCTTGTGTCCCTCTATCTTCTTACCTCACGTCTTGAATCTCGGGACGAGATTCTTGTTTAGTGGGGGTGAGTTGTCACAGCCCTAGCTTTACCCTGGCCTTGGACTAGTTTGGTTGCTGCATCATGTTTAAATTCAATTGAAATTTGAAATGAGGAATTTTCCAAGCCTCAGAAAACCTCCAAAAATAACCAACATTTAAATCTCATCAAATGAGTCCAAGAAAATGTTCCTATTATTCTGTGAAAAATATTGGCATGAGGTGAAATTCAAACCAATATTTTGGGAGTCACAGAAATAATTTATTTGGGCCTTTGATTTAAATCAATAATATATTTGGGTTGGAATTATTTCTGTTATATAAGAAATAATGTCCAAATAATCCCAAACTGAAATGTTTCATGTTGGGTTTATTCCATACAGTGAGCATGAGCTGTTTGGTGATTTTTGGAAGTGTCTAAGTATTTTTAATAAAGCCACAAAGTTGCAGAATAATAGAAAACAAGAAATATAAAAAAAGAGAGGTACCTTACCGTGCAGCCCACCACTGTAGTGGCCTACTGGCCAAAGCCAGCCCGGCCCACCAGGGGCAGCACTGTCTTCTTCCTCCTGCCAGGAGGAGAAGCAGCTGCGTGCCCGATGGCCGGCGAGACGCGCTGGCTCCTCCCTGCCTGCGTGCCCCCTGGCTGCCTGGTCGCCGCCACGCACACCCCCCCGACCCCCTCGTCCTCTCCCCTCTCTCCCTGGACCTCTTTCCCCTCCTCTGGCTCCCTCTCCCTCTCTTCCCGAGCGCACCAGAGGGCGCCGCCGTGCTCTACCAAGGCCACCGGCCACCCCACGCCTCGCCGACGCGCCAAGAAGCCCGCCTCGTTCCCCTCTTTCTCCTCACCAAGGCGGAGGGCGCCGGAAGCCCTGTGATGCTGCCAACGTTATCCTCTTCCTCGCCGATCGCCGGAGATCCTCCTTGCCGCCCCGGCTGCTCCGGACCGTCTCCGAGCTCGCTGACCTCCCCGTCCGACTCACCGTGAGCCTCCGACCCTGCCCATCCCTCTCTTCTTCCCCGTAGGTCTCCGTAGCCACCGGACCGCCTACGCCCGAACCCGCCGCCGCCTGCGCTCGCCGCCGACGCGACTCCGGCGACCAAATGGTCCGCCCGACGCGTCCAACACACTCACCGCATCATGTAGATCACGTAGGAGCTGGCCCCGTTCTTCCAGAGCCACAGCAACGACGAGTTCGGCCTCGCCCGAACTCCGGCAGCCGCAAGGCTCGTCGCCGGCGTCGATTCGGCCGTCCCAGGCCTGACAACCACCACCACTCGACGCACCGTCGCGCCAGCTTTCCAGAGAGCCCAGCCAAGCTTCGAACGAAGCACCACAGCTCGACTCCGAGCACCTCCGCCGCGCCTGGCCATCGCCGGCGGCCTAACTCCGGCGAAGCCGACGTGGCGATGTCATTAGCCTCTAATGACACCTTAACTAACACCCTAGTGCCACTGCCTTGTGGGCCCCAGCGCCAAAAATTAATTAGTTTAATTTCTGTTTAGATTAGTGCTAATCGGTGTGGACCCCACGTGTCAGCTTTGACTTGGTCAAGTCAACGTTGACCGGTCCCACCTGTCATAGACCCAAACCAGCCTGAGACACTGACCAGTGGGTCCCAGCGTCAGGTTTGACCTGGGCTGACGCTGTTGACTTGATGACATCATTCTGACGTCAGGCTGACGCAGTAATGCTTTCTGGATTTTAAATAAATCAGAAATGATTTATTTAATTCAGAAAAATGTCCAAAACTTCCAAAAATCATAGAAATTCAACCGTAACTCCAAATGAAATAATCTATATATGAAAAATTATCAGAAAAATCCAATCTATCCATTTATACTACTTTCATGCATGTTCAACCAACTTATACCCACTGTATAAGTGAAAACATGATAATGGCATTTTAAATGCTAAATATGGAGTTTGCATATGAACCCTTGGTCCATATGGACTTCATCTAAATTGTTGCTAGATGCATTAGTGCAAAACACATTCATATTGCCATGTCATAGCATGCCTCATATTGTTGCATATCGTCATGTGTTGATTGAGTTCTTTCTCAGTTGCTGGTGTTTGTCCCCTCTCGATAGACGTTGTACCGACGCTGTGATCATTGACACTGATGAAGACCCAATGATATCTTCAGAAGTGCCAGGCAAGCAAAACCCCTTTGTTCATTCCGATACAATCCCACTCTCTCGCTCCTGCTCTCTTTTACCGCATTAGGACAACAACGATTCAACAGTTACTTGCTGCGGTAGTTGAGCCCCTTATCCTCTGCATGACCTGTCATTGCCACAGTAATTAGATGAAACCCACTAGTATGAGTAGGAGTTGTTTGAGCCCTGATGTGCCTACTCATTCATGCTTGTTTGTCATGCCTGCTATTGCATAGAGTTGTGTCAGGTCTGATTCCTCGGGGATGAATCGGAGGTGTGTAAACATGTCCTACTGTTGAGAGCTAAGTGTGTGAACACGATTTGGTAAAGGTAGCAGTGAGAGGCCATGTAAGAGTACATGGTGGGTTGTCTCATTGAAGCCGTCCTTAGGATCTGAGTTCTGTGTTTGTCATCCATGAAACAGTTACTACCACGCATTGGGCCCGAAACCAATGGACCCTCTCGGCTTCTTGATCACCCTTGTCCTCTGTCCAGGAGTTGCAACTAGTTTCTGGTGTTTATAGGATATGTGTTGGCGGCCGTGCGTAGCGCTGACCCTAGGGGTGGGCTATGATGCGGTAGATACACCGTGGCCGGGCATGCCGGGCGCCCGTTTGGTGTCTCGGAACCCTATACACATCGTCCGGGGCCGTATGTGGAAACCTCGGCCGGACTCCCTGCGGATGGAACCTGGATAGGCGATAAACCTGGACTAGAGACTTGAGTGTTTAGGTAGGCCGTGGCCGACACCCTCGTTGGGCTTCCGCTTGAAGGTTGCCGAGTACATGTCGTGTAAACGACGGTAAGTGGTGAGAGCGTGTGTGAAGAAGTACACCCCTGCAGGGTTATCATCATCTATTCGAATAGCCGTGTCCGCGGTAATGGACTTCTGGGTTGCCTATAATAGTTCATAGACAAGTGAAAGTGGATACTCTAAAACTCGCAATATAAGTGTGAGTGCTATGGATGGCCTTCCCGTACGGAGACGGGAGCGGATCCATAGTGGTGTATTGAATGCTGAATATGTGGACTCGTGTGCGCCACCTCAAAAGAGTTGCTTGCAGTCGTAGTTCAGGTTAGCCACTGAGTCAAAGCTGGCTTGCTGCAGTTACGCTCCACCACCCCTTTATTGATACTGATGCATATGTAGATAGTTCTGATGTAAGTCTTGCTGGGTACATTTGTACTCACATTTTCTTAATTTATGTTTTGCAGAGAGACTTCAGTCTCGCTAGTAGTTTCGCGTGGTCTTCGACGTTTAGCTTGATACCTCAGCTACGATCTTGTGCCCTCGGCAGGATCTAGTAGATAGTCAGGCTTCTCAACCTTTTCCATTTGTAGATGTCTGTACTCAGACATGTTAAGCTTCCGCATGTGCTTTGATTTGTATGCTATGATTGTTGGGTCATGAGACCCATGATTGTAATATCTCACTCCTCGGAGCCTAATGAATAAATACTTGAGTTGTAGAGTTATGTTGTGATGCCATGTTCTATTTACACATATCGAGCATATTGTGTGTATGATTGAAATGCTTGGTATGTGTGGGATCCGACAATCTAGTGGTTTATCCTTGGCAGCCTCTCTTATGGGGAAATGTAGTCTAGTGCTTCCATGAGCCATAGTAGTCCGCTACAGCCCGGTTCACTGGAGTCCTGCTAGCCCAGCACTACTGCTCAGGACACTTGACTGGCCGGCCTGGGTTTCACTTCGTTCCTTTATCTGTCCCTTCGGGGAAATGTCACGCGATGACATCCGGAGTCCTGCCTAGCCTGCTACAGCCCGGGTTCCCGGAGTCCTGTTAGCCCAGTGCTACAGCCCGGATTCACACGCTGCTGACCAACATGCTCGATGTGATTCATGTATGCCTGTCCCCATAGGTTAGTGCCGCTTTGGGTTCACGATTAGCCATGTCGGCCCGGGTGCTTTGTCATATGGATGCTAGCGACACTATCATATACGTGAGCCAAAAGGCGCAAACGGTCCCGGGCCATGGTAAGGCGACACTCGTGGGAATACCGTGCGTGAGGCCGCAAAGTGATATGAGGTGTTACCGGCTAGATCGATGTGACTTGGAATCGGGGTCCTGACCCAAGTCCCGGACATGGTCCTCTGAAGCAGGACGTCGTTCGGCAAACTGGTCGACAGCGAGGATGCGGGCCAGGCATCGTCGACAACAAATACTATATGGCTACAAAAGTAAAGTAACCATTTTTTTAAATGATGTATGTTATTTCATATATGCAAATTCTAAATTTTATAACTAAAACTTAACATTTCTAATATTTTCTATAACTAAAACTAACATTTTCTAATTATTTCTATAACTAAAAAACATTTCTATAACTACAATTTCTATATAACTAACATTCTAATATAACTAACATTTCTATATAACTAACATTTTCTAATATTTCTATATGACTACATTTTCTAATATTTCTATACTAAAAAAACATTTCTATATAACTAACATTTCTAATACTTTCTATAACTAAAAAAACAGGAAAAATTGCTAACATTTCTATAACAATGGGTGTGTGTGGTGTGTGTGGTACATGCGGGCCGGGGCAGGAGCTCACCGGCGAGGTGCAACGGACGGGGCAGCGATGACGGGGACGGGGACGGGACGGGCGGGGACGACGGGAGGACGGGACGCGGCGCGGCGACGGGGACGGGGACGACGACGGCGACGGACGGCGACGGGGGCGGCGACGGGGCAGAGGGAAAGAAGCAGAGGGAGAGATGAGAAATTGACGAATTTTTTGAAGTGTTTTCTTATATAGAACACCCTTTAGTACTGGTTGAAGCCACCAACCGGTACTAAAGGTCTGTTTTGTCCAGGTTAAGCGGCGGGAACGGCACCCCTTTAGTACCGAGTGGTGGCTCCAACCGGTACTAAAGACCCCCCCTTTAGTACCGGTTTGAGCCACCACCCGGTACTAAAGGGGGTGCGCTGGCGCAGGTGCGGTGCGTCATGTTTAGTCCCACCTCGCTAGCCGAGGGGCGTCCGCACTGGTTTATAAGCCCCAGTGCGGTAGCTCTCTCGAGCTCCTCTCCAAAGCAAGCCTACTGGGCCTAAATGTTCTGTGTTGCCCTATGGGCCTACTGGGCCTTTGCGGGCCTGCATCCTGGCCCAACAACAGGTTGGGTTTCTAGTCGTATGTAGGCCGCTGTGGCGCAGTAGGCGGGCTTTTTTATTTTCTTATTTTTTTGCTTTATTTATTTTTGAGTTGTTTTTTGTTGTATTTAGAGTTTCTTTGTGAATATTTTTGCTTTAGGTACAAAAAATTACAAACTTTCTGTTAGTGCCGGTAGTTTACAAATTTGAATTATTTAAAATTTGTGTGAATCACTAGTTTGTGAATAACTTAATTTTAAAAATAGATTTTTCAGTGATTCTTTTTTCTTATGTTTAATATTAGTGTGTTTTATCATTATATTCAATTTGATAATGCTTAGGTTATTTAAAAAATGAAATGCCTTTGTAATGGATGAGTTTTCGTCCGAAACCCTGATACTTCGAAAGAGATTGTCCATTTTGTACACGAAGTGCATCCAGTTTTTGCGATAACCCTCTCTACTTTTTTGCACATGCTATGTGGGTAAAATTATGATACCATGCCAACTTTCAACCTTTTCTGAGTTCATTTGAAATGCTTTTCAATTTCAGGGTCATTTAGCTGAAAAAATCGGTAAATGCATGAAAGAATTTGTTTGCACATAAAATTTCTTCGTGTTTCAAATGCCAAAACACATAACTACCCTAACTATTACAGAGATTCCCTCCTGGGTGTAAAACACAGAAGAAAGTGATGATAGTGAAGCCGATCACATCCCAGATCTTTGGGTGTGAAACTTTTTCTTCGCGTCTGTCCCTTTGCGTCGTAGACATGGAAAATTTTCATCATTTAACTGGATGCTCGGGTCAATATTCACTATGAATGGAGAAATTTCATCAAACTTTTCATAATCTTCTGACATGTCTGTCTTGTCATCCACTCCCACGATGTTTCTCTTCCCAGAAAGAACTATGTGGCGCTTTGGCTCATCGTATGATGCATTCGCTTCCTTATCTTTTCTTTTTCTCGGCTTGGTAGACATATCCTTCACATAGAAAACATGTGCCACATCATTAGCTAGGACGAATGGTCTGTCTGCATCGCAAGATTGTTGAGATCCACTGTGGTCATTCCATACTGCCGGTCTTCCGTTACCCCGCCTCGTGTTATATTGACCCATTTGCACCGAAACAAAGGGACCTTCAAACCACGTCCATAGTCAAGTTCCCATATCTCCTCTATGTAACCATAATATGTTTCCTTTCCCGTCTTGGTTGTTGCATCAAAGCGGACACCACTGTTTTGGTTGGTGCTCTTCTTATCTTGGGCGATCATGTAAAATATGTTACCATTTATCTCGTACCCTTTGAAAGTCATTATATTCGAAGATGGTAACTGGGACAGCGAGTACAGGTCATCTTCAATAGAGGCGTCATGCATGGTACGTGTCTGCAACCAGCCGGCGAAACTCCTGGTTTGTTCACATGTAATCCAGTCATCAGACCGCTCCGGGTGTTTGGAGCGTAGAAAATTCTTGTGTTCGTCCATATACGGAGCCACCAAGGAGGAATTCTGTAGAACTATGTAGTGTGCTTTAGTTAGAGAATGTCCGTCCATACATATTATTTGATCCCCTCCTAGCGTGCCTTTTCCATCCAGTCTGCCCTTATGCCGTGATTCAGGAACACCAATCGGCTTAAGGTCAGGAATAAAGTCAATACAAAACTCAATGACCTCCTCATTTTCATGGCCCTTGGAGATGCTTCCTTCTGACCTAGCATAGTTATGAACATATCTCTTTAAGACTCCCATGAACCTCTCAAAGGGGAACATATTGTGTAGAAATACAGGACCCAAAATGTTAATCTCTTCGCGTAGGTGAACTAGGACATGCGTCATGATGTTGAAGAAGGATGGTGGGAACACCAACTCGAAACTGACAAGACATTGCACCAAATCATTCTCTAACCTTGGTATGATTTCTGATTACCTTCTGAGAGAGTGCATTGAGGAATGCACATAGCTTCACAATGGCTAATCAAACGTTTTCCGGTAGAAGCCCCTCAATGCAACCGGAAGCAGTTGCGTCATAATCACATGGCAGTCATGAGACTTCAGGTTATAGAACTTTTTCTCTGCCATGTTTATTATTCCCTTTATATTCGACGAGAACCCAGACGGTACCTTAATACTGAGCAGGCATTCAAAAAAGATTTCCTTCTCTTCTTTGGTAAGAGCGTAGCTGGCATGACCCTGATGTATGCCGTCTTTTCCATGCATACGTTGCTAGTCCTCCCGTGCCTCAGGTGTATCTTTTGTCTTCCCATACATGCCCAAGAAGCCAAGCAGGGTCACGCAAAGATTCTTCATCACGTGCATCACGTCGATTGCGGAGCGGACCTCTAGGTCTTTCCAATAGGGCAGGTCCCAAAATATATATTTCTTCTTCCACATGGGTGTGCGTCCGTCAGCGTCATTCGGAATAGGTTGTCCGCCAGGACCCTTTCCAAAGACTACCTTCAAATCCTTGATCATATAATGTACATCAGCACCAGTACGGTGGCGAGGCTTCGTCCGCTGATCCGCCTCACCTTTGAAATGCTTGCCTTTCTTTCTTACGGCATGCCTGCTCGGAAGAAATCGACGATGTCCCAGGTACACATTCTTCTTACAATTAGCCAAATATATACTGTCGGTACCGTCCAAACAATGCGTGCATGCGCGGTATCCCTTGTTTGTCTGTCCTGAAAGGTTACTGAGAGCAGACCAATCATTGATGGTCATGAACATCAACACCTTTAGGTCAAATTCTTCCCCCATGTGCTCATCCCACGCACGTACACCTGTTCCATTCCATAGCTGTAAGAGTTCTTAAACTAATGGCCTTAGGTACACATCAATATCGTTGCCGGGTTGCTTAGGGCCTTGGATGAGCACTGACATCATAATGAACTTCCGCTTCATGCACAACCAAGGAGGAAGGTTATACAAACATAGTCACATGCCAGGTGCTATGGTTGCTGCTCTGCTCCCCAAAAGGATTAATGCCATCTGCGCTTAGACCAAACCATACGTTCCTTGCATCATCTGCAAAACTCCTTCCTGTACTTTCTCTTGATTTTTCTCCATTGCGACCCGTCAGCGGGTACTCTCAACTTTCCGTCTTTCTTACTGTCTTCTCTGTGCCATCGCATCACCTTGGCATGCTCTTTGTTTTGGAACAAACATTTCAACCGTGGTATTATAGGAGCATACCACATCACCTTGGCAAGAATCTTTTTCCTGGGGCGCTCGCCCTCGACATCACCAGGGTCATCGCGGCTGATCTTATAGCGCAATGCACCGCATACCGGGCAAGCGTTCAAATCCTCGTACTCACCGTGGTAGAGGATGCAATCATTAGGGCATGCATGTATCTTCTGCACCTCTAACCCTAGAGGGCAGACATCCTTCTTTGCTTCGTACGTACTCTCGGGCAATTCGTTGTCCTTTGGAAGCATATTCTTTATCATTACTAGCAACTTTCCAAATCCCTTGTCAGATACATCATTCTCTGCCTTCCATTGCAGCAATTCCAGTGTAGTGCCCAGCTTTTTCTTGTCACCTACGCAATTCGGGTACAACAATTTTTTATGATCCTCTAACATGCGCTGCAACTTCTTCTTCTCCAAATCACTTGCGCAGTTTCTCTTTGCATCGGCAATGGCCCGACCTAGATCATCAACAGGCTCATCTGATGCCTCTTCTTCACCTTCTTCCCGCATTGCCGGCTCAACTTCTTCCCGCATTACCGGCTCAGCTTCTTCCCTCATTGTTGTATCATCGTATTCAGGGAACCCATGGCCAGGATAGTTGTCGTCGTCCTCTTCTTCTTCATTGTCTTTCATCATAACCCCTCTTTCTCCGTGCTTGGTCCAAACATTATAGTGGGGCATGAAACCGGACTCAAACAGGTGGACGTGAATGGTTCTTGACGTAGAGTAATTGTGACATTCTTACAGCCAACACATAGACAAGGCATAAAACCATCCGCCCACTTGTTTGCCTCAGCCGCAAGCAGAAAAGTATGCATGCCATTAATGAACTCGGGAGAGCATCAGTCATCGTACATCCATTGCCGGTTCATCTTCAATACACAGCACCGAAAACACCAAATTAATACAATACATAAAGTTCATACAACACTTAAATGCAACAAACAAATAACTCTCTAGCTAAAGAATTTAAATGCAACAACAAATGCGATCAAGATCGCAACTAAGGTAACAATTGATCCAACAACATAATCAGAGGCGGACCACGAAAAAAATTTAAGGTGGGGCGAAGTCTTACTAAGATTTTTCTTTATGCAAATCAAAGAAGTCAATACACACTAACAGGGCACACTACAAACGAATAACCAAATACAATGAAATTGCAGACATGTTTCAATAAAAAACAACCTAAAACATACCGATAATGAAGCATTTAGTGGCGTGTAGAAGACCCAGGCAATGGCAGTGCCCTACCCTCCTTCTGAAAATCTTCCTTAATTTTATTGAGATCAATACTTTTGAAGATCTCTCGCTCAATGTAACACACCATCAAGTCATTTAGCCAGCCATCACACATCTTGCTGCGCAACTCAGTCTTGATGATTTTCATTGATGAGAAGGCTCTTTCAACTGTTGCCGTCGCTACCGGTAGTAGCAATGCCAACTCAATGAGGCGATAAACAGCAGGAAACATGACATGCCTTTCAAGTTCAACCATCTTTTTTGCTAGACTTGCAATATCATGACAAGCTCTAAAGTCTTCAATTCTTCTCATATGGATAATGAATAGCTCTAGGTTATCAACTATATGTTCACGTTCATAATCTGAGAAATCCTCATGATAAATCTCTGTAAGTCTAGCAAGCTTATTCACATTGAACCTAGAAAAGGAGTTTCTAGGGTCAAGACAAGCGAAGTTCTGGAGCAGCTCTGAAGATACCTCATTAAAACGATGATCAAACTCTGTGATGATGGAGTCTATGGCAGCATAGAAGGTGTCCACGCGGAAAAAATGGTCAGCTGTGACATTGTTTCGTCCACCTTTTCTTGATTTCCCCCACTTTGTAAAGATGTCATCCATATTTGGTATGGGAATGTCATTTTTGGCGCAAAAGGCTTTGACATCTTCCAAGAGTGGCTCCCAACCATTATTTCTCCAGTTGATCAAACGTGTTCTCACATCCGTAACCAATGACATTGCCTGAAATGAGACAATTACAAATTTAGATGCATGTATGTTTACATGAACAAAACATATCAAGCAGACTAGATACATATAGCATGTTCCATCACATACCTGAACAACATTTTGATCCTTCTTTTGCAATAGAAGAGACAAATCATTTGTCATGCGAAGGATTTTTAGCATCATCTTCAGGATGAACACAAAGCTAAAAGTCTCCATTTGATGAACCAAACCTCCAGCCCTACATGGAACACGCACATCATCCTCAACAATGCCCAAAACCTCTATGACTGCATCCCACATTGATTCAATGCGAGATAAGGTTGTGTAATGAGAGCCCCATCTTGTATCTCCAGGTCTGACCAAGGATGTTTCTTGATTTTTCCCTCTTCCCGTCGGCATCTCACCACTCTGAATCTTATCCAAAAGAACCTCTTTTTGCTTGTCAAGCAATTTATCCTTCCTCTTGCAAGATGAAGTACTGAGATTAGCAATCATGGTCACATATTCAAAAAAATCCTCAACACCCTTGCAGCATCTCGAAACAGCAACAACTACCAACTGCAGTTGATGGGCAAAGCAATGGATATAGAAAGCATATGGGTTCTCATCTCGAATTAACTTCTGAAGGCCATTGAATTCTCCTCTCATATTAGATGCCCCGTCATACCCTTGCCCTCGTAGTCGTGCAACAACTAGACCATTTTTAGCAAAAACCTCCAACAATGCCTTCTTTAAAGAAGCAGATGTTGTGTCCGGAACATGCTTAATAGCTAAAAAGCGTTCAATAGTCTCTCCTTGTTTGCTCAAATACCTACAGAAAATCATATAATTAGTTGACCACTCTACATGGAACAAAATGATCAAAAAGCACATAGACATTTCAAAAACTTAAACACGTACCTGATTACCACGGCCATTTGTTCTTTCACCGATATATCACGGCACTCATCAATAAGAACGGAGAAAAGACAATCACCCATCTCTTCTTTGATTGCTTTGGTGACCGCTTGTGCACAATGAGAAGTAAGGATTTTTTGAATTTTTCCGGAAGTCATTTTGGCATTCTTAGGGCATAGCTCATCAAATGCAACCTTCACTTCTGGAATTCTTTCTTTCACCCAATCAAGTAACTCTAAAAAATTCCCCTTGTTCAAAGAAGTACTGGATTCATCATGCCCACGAAATGGTTCACCTTGCAATGCTAGATAACTTACAATGCCCAAAGATGTATCCACACGAGTTTCATACTTGACTAGTGAACCTTTGCTGTAAGTTGTAACTTTACTTTTCACACTTGACCTTTGATTTTTAAAATCATCACATGCTGTTTTTGAAATATTGTGGATGCTACATGGCCCACCAACATGTTTACGGAATGTCGCAACCGCATTTTTCCAACAGTCAAAACCCAATTTGGAGAAAACGTCATGCCCAAATTTATCATCCATTCGGTCATGCTTAAAAAGATAACAATAGAAGCAATAGGCCTTATGCTTTGTTACACTATATTCCAACCAATCAAAGTTCTTATACCATTGTGGCCGGAAGCATCTTCCATCCTTATTTGGGGGGAAAGTGCAACTAGTTGGTCGAGTTGCACCCATTCGTATATAAGCAAATCTAACATCATCTCTAATGTTGGGGGCAAATCTATCAAGTGGGATGCGAAGTCCAGGATCACCATTTATATAATCTTCACTAAAAACAGATATACCTTCAACTCCATGAACTTCAACATTCTCTTCCACTATAGCTTCAAGAGAGTCTGTAGTTTCTTCCACTTGTTCAGTTTGCATCAAATTCTCATGCTCTACTTCCACCGAACTCACTTGATCTTGATGAGTGGCATGTGCCAAAACATTGACACTTTCACGGGTACTTGGGTTCGATTTCGAGCTGCTGCCACTACCAAGCACTTCAAAATATCTTTTCAAATCTGCAATTCACAACAAGAATGTTCACAACATTAATATGTCACTACAATCTGCTTGAATTTGAGGCGTCAAGCTACTGTTAAAATTTGCTACAAAATTTCAGGAAAGTTGAGAAATCACCTCCTCCCCTTTCATTTGGGTTTCCTGTTCCCTTCCTCTTCCTTTCCATCTTCGGGCAATCTGGCCGGGACTGTGCTGGACTAAGAAGTGGCCGGACGGTCGGACAACCGGACTGCTGTTGGCCTGCCGCTGCTGCTAGGTGCTCGGCATCTGCACTCTGCAGCAGGCACTTTTCTCTTCTAGAATATAGAGGACTAAAAGGATTAAAGGAGTATCCAGCTTCAGTGGAAAAGAAATTCACAACGATTTGAATGTTAAGCTTAGCTTGGCACTTGACTTTCTCGTACCTGAATCTTTTTCACCCCGGCTGGAGACGCCGCTTGCACACAGAGCCCCGGAGCGCCGCTACCGCTTGTGCCCAGAGCGCCGCTGCCGCTTGCTGCCGCGGTGCCGCCCTCCTCTAGCCCCCTAGACAGCCGCCGCCGTTGCCTTCCCTGCCCGCCGTTGCCTGCCCCGCCCGCTCCTGGTGACTTGGCCAGCCGTCGCCGCCGCCGCCGCGCTAGCTTAGGGTTAGGGTGTGCGTGGCCTCGTGGGGTGGGGATAGAACAGAGCGGTCGCCTCTGGTCTGGTCGATTGCGTGTGCGTTCTGCTCGTGGCCGCCGCTCGCTCGCTCGATGCCTCGGGCCTCTGTTGCCTGTTGGCCCATCAGGTCGCTAGCCCGTTAACAGCGACAGCCAGATCGATCATCGATGCATACTAGTATTAATTATTTTTTTGCTCAAAATCAAGGTATGGCAGGCGCCATACCCTGCCCACCGGGGAGCTCCGCCAGTGAACATAATGATACCAAGCCTCACTATGAATGACATATTTTCTAATCTTTCTAATCTTCAAGCGCATTTTCTCCATCTTAATCTTGTGATCATCGACGACATCGGCAACATGCAACTCCAATTCCATCTTCTCCCCCTCAATTCTTTTCAATTTTTCCTTCAAATCCTCGTTTTCTCTTTCAACTAAATTTAACCTCTCGACAATAGGGTTGGTTGGAATTTCCGGTTCAACTACCTCCTACATACAAATATCTATGTCAACTTGATGGGCATAATTTGTCATAAACACGAAATGCAACAAATAGTTTAAAAGAGAATATACCACATCCGAATCATAACCCGGACGAGGGCCGACGGGGATAGATATCAAAACCATGACACTATGTATAACAAACAACGTATGGGTAAGATAATTATACGAGTAACTATATATCCAAATCACACAAACATCAATTTTTTTATATAAAACATTCATGAACAAGAGGCTCACCACAAGGTGGTGCCGGCGACGGGACGTTGCGGGCGATCGACGACGGTGGTTACGGCGGAGATTTAGAAGGCACTAAGTAAACCACACCTACATATGCAAACTAAGTGTTATTTTTGACCTCAAATTGCATATAAATCAAATACTAGCACATATATATAATTCCTCCCAAATTACTAAACCCAAAAATCAATCACTATATAAAGCATTGCATGAGCTAATCTAGCAATGAGAGATGAAATGACAAAGTTGCTAACCTTTGTGATCATTTGAATGGATGGGGGCCTTCAAATCTTGACAAATTTTGGGCAAAATGTGTGATGAGCTTGAGAGGAAGAGGGAAAGAACAGAGAGGAGAGGGGAAAGGGGAAGAACAGAGCAAGCTCGGGTGGACGAAGGGTGTATGTAGGACGACCTTTAGTACCGGTTCGTGATACGACCCGGTACTAAAGGTGCTGGAAGGGCCCCGGACTGACAACATCCTGCCACCACTCACTTTAGTACCGGTTTGTGGCACGAACCGGTGCTAAAGGTTCGCCATGAACCGGTACTAATGATGTCCGTCCGCCTAGCCATTGGAACCGGCACTAATGGACACATTAGTGCCGGCTCAAATTCAAACCGGCACTAATGTGCTTCACATTTGACCCTTTTTCTACTAGTGAGGTAGGAACATAAACTAAAACATTCTGAAGCTAGAATTATAGTTATTAAATCGTTAGCACCACATAAAAACACTCCCCCTAGAGTAGCTGTTAATACGAATAACATAAACTCTATTATAGCCATTTTTGTACATTCAATGTACTCTACGGATAGAGGAATACATAAAGTTGAACATAATAAAATGAGAAATTGAAAGATTTCGTTGAAATTGTTCATTTCGAAATTTCCTGAAAATCTAATTATAGGTTCTTCTCTCCATTAGAACAATAGGGCCGTTATGCTTATTACTAAACTTGTTGAAGAGATGAAATAGAACCAAGGTCTATCTTTTTGATCAGAGGTTGAATCGATCATCAGAAGAAGAATTAGGCCAAAAATTAGGATACATTCTAGGAAAAATAAAACTTCCATTGAAGAGAAGCAAATGAAACGTTTTCATAAAAATTCTCGTAGAATCGAGAAGAAGTTTTCATTCTGTAGATGCCAGATCATGAATTAGTAACTGCATCCAATCTCCAAATAGTCCCGATTTTTTCGATTTTTGAAATGGGATATTTACGGAATCCCCATGAATAGGATCAAACCTTATTCCATTCTATTTCCATAAGATTCTTATTTCTTATTCTTAAGCAAGCCCTCGAGAGGGCTTAGTTGATCCAATTTCTTATTCTTTCTTATTCTCTTTCTTTTTTCCTTTTTGTTTGTTTCGAGAAAGATATCGTCCGATTCTCCTTCTATTGATTCTTTTCCGATCGAGATGTACGGATCCATGTGTCGACATACATAGATTATGTTCATGGATTAACGAAAATGTGCAAGAGTTCTATTTGTCATGTTATGCAATGTATCATATTGTGCTACCTTTGTTTATAGTTGTGTTTGAATTAAGTAGTTTCAATTGGTGTTTGAAATGAATTTGTGTGAAAACGGTTAAATTTAAGGTTTGTGGGGTCATTTGAGGGGCTAAATTATAAGAGATTGGTCAGAGATGCTCTTATATCTGATATTTATCGAGGAAAACAATAGTCAATACAATGGAAAGACAATTGGACGCAAAATGGCCAAAGTAAAACACACAAAGGGTAGTTATGGATTGGTTGAGCAGATCACTTGTGTTATTTATAGAGTTTTAATCAATGGATGAATATGTTGCACATTCCTGCTGGTTGTTTCTAACCCTTCTTTTTTCAAACTGGGAACATTCCTCAGTTAGTCTGTAATGCTAGTTTTTCTATGCTTGATTTACGGTTCGATACTGATACATGCTGTCAATTTTGTCCGCAGTAACTTCATGCATTATGCATCTTGAAATAACAACAATTTACGCTTCAAGTTTGAGAAATCAGGATGCTACTTTGGTAGTAACTTTGTAACAGATTTCTGTTTTAAAGATTTTCAGTTTATTGGAAATGAAAATTGTGAACCAATTTCGTCTCCTCTGCTTACCTTCCTTAGCAAATTTGAGAATGCACCTAAGTGCATATCTTTGTATGGGGAAAAAGGACATGACTGCCGGACTGTGGCATTTACAGGCGACCAGGCTATGAAAATTGGTTTTTAGTTCGGTCAGCTTAACGTGAGACTGTGCTATTTGCAAATTGTTTTTCATACTGCAGGTGCATTTGTAAGTGTTCAATGCTACCGAACTCACTCATGGCAAGATTACAAATTTTGGCACAGTTTTTGAATCACCTGATGACCTTATTAAACATGATCACACGTCCAACTACTGACACAGCAACAACATTGCACAAAGTCTGCAAACATCCAAGTGCCGGCTCGTTAGAAAATCTACACCACCAAATAATCCTGATAAAACCAAAAAGCTTCATCAAAGATCTTCCATTTGAGTGTAAATCTCAAGATGGGCTCGCCCATCTGTCACAAGTTGAACATCAAATGAACACATCATGACCGAAGAAACACCACTCGCAAGATAGGCTGCCAAAAAACGACGAACTGCACAGAAGAAGGAACAAGTGCACAGAACAACAAACCATGAGGACTGCTCACTCCATTTAGTGGACCATGACAACTACTACCACTCAATCTCCATAAACCTTTTTTTCTATAATATCAACCTGATTGTTGATTAACCAACAATAATCTTTCTGGAATGGAAAAATAAGCCATGCATGGTTCGATTCGTAGTAGAAAATAGTATTATATAGGCCCTACATTTACTAAAGCCAATCTTTCTGGTATAAACATCTTACAGTTAAAGTATGACATAAAAAAGAACAGGGAAAAAAAACATTACAGCCTATACAGATTACAGAGAAGATACTACATAACACTCAAACACAGCGGAAAAGAAACAAAACTTCTGAAATATAATAGGCCCTGCCTTCGTTACATGCAGTACAGAAGCATAGTATCTGCTAGCTGATGGTGTAAACAGCTGACACATCTTACAATATGACATCAACAGAAAAGATTGTAAATAACGTTCAAGCACAGCCGAACAGAGAATCAGAAGAGTAGAATGACCCTTCAAACTACAAAAGAAGTCAGGCCAAAGGCCAGGATGCGATTCTCGAACCTATCAGCAAAGGGATTCGCCCTGATAAATCATGGGTATGCTTGTTATCTGCGAAGTCAATCCAGTGCCGACTCAAATAGCTTTTGACTTCAAATCGAGCATGTAGAGAAGCTCTGTGGTCCACTTGTAGCCGTCTGTGTTGATCAGACATCCATTTTTCATTGCAGCTGTTGAGGGTTATAAATATCATTTGCTCTAGCACCATTGCATTCAAGATGAAAAATTTGGCAAAGTCCACATCTGGCTTGTTGCCCCAGTAGTTCTGCAAGACCACGCTTTTGAGATGGAGCATGAGGCATTCAATTGGATCCAGCAGGTCATATTTTCGCACATTTTTATTCCTTTCCGTAGGTGCGACTGGACATGGAAAGAATAGAGAATGTAAAGGCAGTTGGTTAATCGACTAGAGCACATGCTGACAAGCAGATAAGAATACTCACAATGATATACAGCCTCTCTAAGCAGGAGAAGCACTTGAGGAAGCCAATTACTGCATCAAGATCAGGGCCAACGGTGTCAATAACCAAAAACTTGACAGTGTGCATGATGGTTGTCACACTGATGGCAGGCATTTCCTGAAGAAAATGACAGACCTACATAAGAACAATAACCTTTTTTGCAGATAACGAAAAGAATAACTTTCATGCATAAATTCAGATTGCATGACTCTGAAACCTGTTGTTTACCTGAAAACCTGTGGTTCCAATATGGAGTTTGGATGTGCCATTTGACAGCAAAACCGTCATCTGCAGCTTCCGTGCTCCGATGATCTGGACTGTGGAGGGGCCGTAGCCTCCACTAAGTGGTAGAAACCTCTCGAGGGAAGGGGCGTCCACGATGACCAGCTCTTGGACAGGGGAAGCCACAGACGTATGAGGAGCAGAAAAGCCTATGCTCCTAAGAGTCAGGAGCTGATGCGGAGGCGGCCAACGCCAACATTATCTTTCAGTACAAGGCTTTCCAGTGAAAGGCAGCCAGAGAGCAAGCTGTGCAGAGCGTCCCCCGAGATGGTGACTGCATGTGTGGTGAGCTGCCTGAGGTGCGGAAAATTCAGAGACGACGCAGACAAGTCCGAGATGGTGAGCATGTACATGGTGAGCTGCTTGAGTTGCGGAAAATTCAGAGACTCGGCAGGCAGCTTGGGGAAATAGCAGTAGCTGATTCTGGCGACGCGGAGTGTCGGCGCGAAGCGGAGCGCGGACTGTGGTATCGGGGGCGGCGGCAGCCGGTACGGCCGGAAGCCTGGGGGGTCGTAGCCGAAGCTGAGTTCCTGGAGGTCGGTGAGGGCCTGGGAACGAAGCCAGCCATCGATCTTGTCGTGGTAGCGTTCATGGAGGCAGGGGATCGAGAGGCGGAGGGCCGGGCCAGGGTGCTCGGCGAGGATCTTCGAGATGTAGGCGACGCGTTTACCCACCTGGCCGGAGAGGCCATGGCCGACGAGGTTGAGGGGCGCCGAGCGCCAGAGGGGCCGCCACCGGCGGGCGAGGGCCTGCGTGCGGGCGCCGTCCTTGGTCGGGAGGCGAGAGATGATGGCGCACAGGAGGTCGTCGGGGAGGGCGTTGAACAAGTCGAGGCCGACCCCGTCGCCGGCCCTGCCGCCCTCCGGTGGTGGTTCTTCCTCGTCCAGTCGGTCAAACTTGCGCTTCTTGAGGTTGTGCGCCGGCGACGGCGGCGCTGGCGCATCCATTGATGCAGAGCGGGATGGTGATGGTGGTGGTGGTGGGATTGGAGAATGGGGCACGAGGGATTCGGCGGATTGGTTTTGATGGGCGGAAGAAATGGCGGGAACCGACAGAGGATATTCGCGCGCCTAATTTCAAAGGTCTCAACCCGGTTAAAAAGGGATTTTGGCGCGCACAATTTCAAAGGGTTTTCGGAAATGCGCGGTGCATTTAACGTTTTATTTCATACTCCCTCCATCCCAAAATAATTGTCTCAACTTTGTATCAATGTTGAGACACTTAATTTTTTTAACAGGGTTAACACAATTATTTTGAGACAAAGGCAGTAGAATTTAAAATAATACTCCCTCCGTTCCCAAATATAAGTCTTTCTACAGATCCCAACAAATGACTATATATGGAGCAAAATGAGTGAATCTACACTCTAAAATATGTTTACATACATCCGTACAGAGGCGGACCACGAAAAAAATTTAAGGTGGGGCGAAGTCTTACTAAGATTTTTCTTTATGCAAATCAAAGAAGTCAATACACACTAACAGGGCACACTACAAACGAATAACCAAATACAATGAAATTGCAGACATGTTTCAATAAAAAACAACCTAAAACATACCGATAATGAAGCATTTAGTGGCGTGTAGAAGACCCAGGCAATGGCAGTGCCCTACCCTCCTTCTGAAAATCTTCCTTAATTTTATTGAGATCAATACTTTTGAAGATCTCTCGCTCAATGTAACACACCATCAAGTCATTTAGCCAGCCATCACACATCTTGCTGCGCAACTCAGTCTTGATGATTTTCATTGATGAGAAGGCTCTTTCAACTGTTGCCGTCGCTACCGGTAGTAGCAATGCCAACTCAATGAGGCGATAAACAGCAGGAAACATGACATGCCTTTCAAGTTCAACCATCTTTTTTGCTAGACTTGCAATATCATGACAAGCTCTAAAGTCTTCAATTCTTCTCATATGGATAATGAATAGCTCTAGGTTATCAACTATATGTTCACGTTCATAATCTGAGAAATCCTCATGATAAATCTCTGTAAGTCTAGCAAGCTTATTCACATTGAACCTAGAAAAGGAGTTTCTAGGGTCAAGACAAGCGAAGTTCTGGAGCAGCTCTGAAGATACCTCATTAAAACGATGATCAAACTCTGTGATGATGGAGTCTATGGCAGCATAGAAGGTGTCCACACGAAAAAAATGATCAGCTGTGACATTGTTTCGTCCACCTTTTCTTGATTTCCCCCACTTTGTAAAGATGTCATCCATATTTGGTATGGGAATGTCGTTTTTGGTAAAAGGCTTTGACATCTTCCAAGAGTGGCTCCCAACCATTTTCTCCAGTTGATCAACGTGTTCTCACATCCGTAACCAATGACATTGCCTGAAATGAGACAATTACAAATTTAGATGCATGTATGTTTACATGAACAAAACATATCAAGCAAGACTAGATACATATAGCATGTCTCACATACCTGAACAACATTTTGATCCTTCTTTTGCAATAGAAGAGACAAATCATTTGTCATACGAAGGATTTTTAGCATCATCTTCAGGATGAACACAAAGCTAAAAGTCTCCATTTGATGAACCAAACCTCCAGCCCTACATGGAACACGCACATCATCCTCAACAATGCCCAAAACCTCTATGACTGCATCCCACATTGATTCAATGCGAGATAAGGTTGTGTAATGAGAGCCCCATCTTGTATCTCCAGGTCTGACCAAGTGTTCTTGATTTTTCCCTCTTCCCGTCGGCATCTCACCACTCTTAATCTTATCCAAAAGAACCTTTTTTGCTTGTCAAGCAATTTATCCTTCCTCTTGCAAGATGAAGTACTGAGATTAGCAATCATGGTCACATATTCAAAAAAATCCTCAACACCCTTGCAGCATCTCGAAACAGCAACAACTACCAACTGCAGTTGATGGGCAAAGCAATGGATATAGAAAGCATATGGGTTCTCATCTCGAATTAACTTCTGAAGGCCATTGAATTCTCCTCTCATATTAGATGCCCCGTCATACCCTTGCCCTCGTAGTCGTGCAACAACTAGACCATTTTTAGAAAAACCTCCAACAATGCCTTCTTTAAAGAAGCAGATGTTGTGTGCGGAACATGCTTAATAGCTAAAAAGCGTTCAATAGTCTCTCCTTGTTTGCTCAAATACCTACAGAAAATCATATAATTAGTTGACCACTCTACATGGAACAAAATGATCAAAAAGCACATAGACATTTCAAAACTTAAACCGTCCTGATTACCACGGCCATTTGTTCTTTCACCGATATATCATGACACTCATCAATAAGAACAGAGAAAAGACAATCACCCATCTCTTCTTTGATTGCTTTGGTGACCGCTTGTGCACAATGTGAAGTAATTTTTTGAATTTCCGGAAGTCATTTTGGCATTCTTTAGGCATAGCTCATCAAATGCAACCTTCACTTCTGGAATTCTTTCTTTCACCCAATCAAGTAACTCTAAAAAATTCCCCTTGTTCAAAGAAGACTGGATTCATCATGCCACGAAATGGTTCACCTTGCAATGCTAGATAACTTACAATGCCCAAAGATGTATCCACACGAGTTTCATACTTGACTAGTGAACCTTTGCTGTAAGTTGTAACTTTACTTTTCACACTTGCCCTTTGATTTTTAAAATCATCACATGCTGTTTTTGAAATATTGTGGATGCTACATGGCCACCAACATGTTTACGGAATGCCGCAACCGCATTTTTCCAACAGTCAAAACCCAATTTGGAGAAAACATCATGCCCAAATTTATCATCCATTCGGTCATGCTTAAAAAGATAACAATAGAAGCATAGCCTTATGCTTGTTACACTATATTCCAACCAATCAAAGTCCTTATACCATTGTGGCCGGAAGCATCTTCCATCTTTATTTGGGGGGAAAGTGCAACTAGTTGGTCGAGTTGCACCCATTCGTGTATATAAGCAAATCTAACATCATCTCTAATGTTGGGGGCAAATCTATCAAGTGGAATGCGAAGTCTGGATCACCATTTATATAATCTTCACTAAAAATAGATATACCTTCAACTCCATGAACTTCAACATTCTCTTCCACTATAGCTTCAAGAGAGTCTGTGTTCTTCCACTTGTTCGTTTTGATATCAAATTTTCATGCTCTACTTCCACATAACTCACTTGATCTTGATGAGTGGCATGTGCCGAAACATTGACACTTTTACGGGTACTTGGGTTCAATTTCAAGCTTCTGCCACTACTAAGCACTTCAAAATATCTTTTCAAATCTGCAATTTCACAACAAGAATGTTCACAACATTAATATGTCACTACAATCTGCTTGAATTTGAGGCGTCAAGCTACTGTTAAAATTTGCTACAAAATTTCAGGAAAGTTGAGAAATCACCTCCTCCCCTTTCATTTGGGTTTCCTGTTCCCTTCCTCTTCCTTTCCATCTTCGGGCAATCTGGCCGGGACTGTGCTGGACTAAGAAGTGGCCGGACGGTCGGACAACCGGACTGCTGTTGGCCTGCCGCTGCTGCTAGGTGCTCGGGCATCTGCACTCTGCAGCAGGCACTTTTCTCTTCTAGAATATAGAGGACTAAAAGGATTAAAGGAGTATCCAGCTTCAGTGGAAAAGAAATTCACAACGATTTGAATGTTAAGCTTAGCTTGGCACTTGACTTTCTCGTACCTGAATCTTTTTCACCCCGGCTGGAGACGCCGCTTGCACACAGAGCCCCGGAGCGCCGCTACCGCTTGTGCCCAGAGCGCCGCTGCCGCTTGCTGCCGCGGTGCCGCCCTCCTCTAGCCCCCTAGACAGCCGCCGCCGTTGCCTTCCCTGCCCGCCGTTGCCTGCCCCGCCCGCTCCTGGTGACTTGGCCAGCCGTCGCCGCCGCCGCCGCGCTAGCTTAGGGTTAGGGTGTGCGTGGCCTCGTGGGGTGGGGATAGAACAGAGCGGTCGCCTCTGGTCTGGTCGATTGCGTGTGCGTTCTGCTCGTGGCCGCCGCTCGCTCGCTCGATGCCTCGGGCCTCTGTTGCCTGTTGGCCCATCAGGTCGCTAGCCCGTTAACAGCGACAGCCAGATCGATCATCGATGCATACTAGTATTAATTATTTTTTTGCTCAAAATCAAGGTATGGCAGGCGCCATACCCTGCCCACCGGGGAGCTCCGCCAGTGCATCCGTATGTTATAGTCCATTTGGAATATCTAAAAAGACTTATATTTAGGAACGGAGGGAGTAGATATGTTAAAACTCAGTTTAAAATTAAAAGTTAAATTTGAACGTATAAATTACTTTACAAAATGTTCATGTATTTTAAATACATTCATATAATTTAAAATATGTTTGTATTTTAAACAAATGGTGATAGAATTTTAAAATCATCCATGTTTTAAAATAACAAATTTCATGTCATTTTTAAAAAGTGTTCATGTATACTGTATAAAGAAACTTATTCTAAAATGTTATATATTTAAGTAATTACCATATAATTTTAAAAGTGCTTGTTTAATTTTTTAGATTGATCACGTTTTTTTAACCTTTGCACAATTAAAAACTGTTCACATTTTTTTTACATGTTCATGTTATTTTGAAAAGTGTTCATGCATTTTCTAAAATTCTGTAACTAAAAATAATTCACATTTTTTTTGAATTTTTCCTCTTATTATGACCACATCTTTCAAAAAATTTCACATTTTCGGAGAGCCTGTTAATTGCTATTGTTTTTAGTAACACCTTGTGTGTAAATGAATCAGTCTGAATTGATGAACAAGAGGCGGACAAGCATGTTGTATGCCTAGGGCATGAAGGAGTTCACCGAAGTCCCTTTGCGAGATATGCTGAAGAAGAATGACAATAAACTCACGTTCGTGCAATTTTATTGGCAATGTTATATTCTATGAATATATCTTGAAAACCGAAGGTCACTTAGTCAAGAAGGGATTCATGGAAGGATACACATTTTGGACGAGATACGGTGAAGAGCAAGTCATGGATGAAAGCAACCACTGCCGTGAGATGACAAACTGATGGCTCTAAAATAGCTGATGACCTTATTAAACATGATCTGAATCACCTGACACAACAATAACACTGCGCAAAGTCTGCACCAAGCTCGCCTTTGCGTCTGCAAACATCTAAGTGCCTATTTTTCGCATGGTCCAAAATTGTACGAAACACATAATACAAGATGAGACAAGGCCGGGGGGGGGGGGGGGGGGGGGGGGGGGGGGGGGGGGGGGGGTGTTGATGTATGGATGCTGCACATTAGAAAATCTACAGCAGCAAAGAATCCCGATAAAACCAAAAGGCTTCATCAAAGTTCTTCCATTTGAGTGTGAATCTCAAGTTGGGTTCGCCCATCTCTCACAAGAAACACCACTCATGAGATGGGATGCCAAAAACCAATGTTAGTGCCATTGTGTCACGAAAGAGAAGTCGGGACAGAGAAGGAAAGGGTCAGGGGGCATCTCTCTCTCGCTCGCGAACGCGCCGCCCCCGCGGGCGGCCGGCCGCGCCTTCCCTCCGTCCCCGCGCGCGTCCCCCTCCCTCCTCCTCCTCCCCGCCGCCGTCGCCGGCGCCCGCCTCGGGCCTGGCTCGGGCGGCGTTGGTGGCGGCGGCCCCCTAGCCCTTCCCCATCTAGGGATTCTCCGGCGCGGGACGGAGCGGCTCCAGGCAGTGTCCTCAGGCGGCGGCGGTCCTGTGCGGCGGCGGGGGCGAGCTCTGGGCGGCGGCGGCGCTGTTGGCGGTGGGGCTGCGCGGCGGCGTGGGCTGGCGGCGCCCGCCCGGCCCAGATCTGGGCCCTTCGGGCTCCATCTCGGTCGAGGCGGGCCGGCGACAGGCGCGGCATCGGCGTGGCCTCCAGGAGGCGATGGCGAGCAGCGATGATCGGCGAGGGCTGGCGGCGTCGACGCCAGCTTGTTGCAGCATGGCCGGCGGGGCTTAGCGGGCCCGTTTCGGGCTTGGCCGGGCCGGGGGTGGCCTGGTATGCCCCGCTGCCGTGTCCGGACGGCTACCGCGACGGTGCCGGAGGCGCGGGCCTCCCGCACGACGGCGGTGGAGGTGGTTCCCTCCCGCTCGGCCTTGATGTTGTTGCTCCCGTCGCTCAGATCTTCTCTCCGCTCTTCTTGGCCTCGTGGTGGTGTTTGCAGCGAGACGGTGTTGGTGGCGGCGCAACCGTCATGGCACATAGTTGGGCGGTGGTTTGGCTGGTCGGCTCCGATTGGCTGGTGGGGTTTGGCGTGTGGGAGAAATCCTTGCCGGTTCGTCCAGCTCCGATGCGGTGACACCGGCGGGTGCCACTATCCCTTCCTGGAGGGCGTCGGGAGTAGCTATCCCCCACCTCCCTCCGCGTACTGGGGAAACCCTAGGACTTGTCCGGGCAACAACGTCGTCGGCGTCGCATCCCTTTTTGGAGGTGCTGCTTAGTTCGCGGTAGTTCAGAGCCTTGGGCTGTGGTGGTTTGTTTCCGGAGGGCGCAGCGGTCGCGGGTCATCCGCGCTTTGTCAAGCTGCCGTTGTTGGCATTCTTTCTTCTTCTTTTTCTTTGGGCTTGTTGTGCTGCTCGCCCCAGCATTGCGATGTGTACTTTGGTGGTTTGCTTTGGAATACAAAGCGGGGAGAAACCCTTTTTCGGTAAAAACCAATGTTCCACCACCGAACTGCCACCGAAGAAGGAACAAATGCACAGAAAGATGAGTCATGAGAACTACTCGCTCCATTTAGTGGACCAGGACAGCACTATCACTCAATCTCCATAAACCTTTTTTCTGTAATATCGACCTAATTGATGATGAACCGCACATGGTTTAGTTCGTGGTACAGAAATAGATATTATATAGGCCCTAAATTTACTGAAGGCAGTGTAGAACCATAGTAGTATTGATAACTGCTGGTATAAACAACTTACAATATGACACCAAAAAGAAAACAAAACACTACAGCCTATACAGAGAAGATACTAAATAACACTCAAACTGAGCGGAAAGGGAATAAAACTTCTAAAATATCATAGGCCTTGCCTCCATTACATGCAATACAGAAGCATAGTAGCTGCTAGCTGATGGTATAAAAAGCTAACACATCTTACAATATGACATCAACAGAAAAGATAGTAAACAACGTTCAAGCACAGCAGAACAAAGAATCAGAAGAGTGGGATAACTTCAAACTACAAAAGAAGCAAGACCAGACATATAGTGGCATGCCATGTCAAAGGATGGTATTCTCGAACCTATCAGCAAAGGGATTCGCAACAGATAAATCATGAGTATGCTTGTTATCATGGAACCAAGCCTAATCCCGACAGAAATATCGTTTGAATTCAAATCGAGCATCTAGAGAAGCTCTGTTGTCCATTTGCAACCGTCTATGTTGATTAGACATCCATTTTTCACTGGGGCTGTTGAAGGCTATACATATCATTTGTTCTAGCACCATTGCATTGAAGATGAAAAAATTGGCAAAATCCACATCAGGCTTGTTGCCACGGTAGTTCTGCAAGACCACTTTTTTTGAGATGGAGCGTAAGGCATTCAATTGGATCCAATGGGTCATATTTCCGCACATTTTTCATGCCTCTCTGTAGGTGCGACTGGAGATGGAAATAATAAACAATGTAAAGGCAGTTGGTTAATCGACTAGAGCAAAAGTTAGTCATGCTGATGCTGGCAGTTAAAACAAGCAGAGACGAGTACTCACAATGATGTACAGCCTCTCTAAGCAGGGAAAGCACTTGAGGAAGCCAATTACTGCATTGAGATCAGGGCCAGCAGAGTCGATAACCAAAAACTTCACCGTGTGCATGATGGTTGTCACGCTGATAGCAGGCATTTCCTGAAGAAAATGGCAGACAGAATAAGAACAATAACCTTTTTTTGCAGATAATAAGAAGAATAACCTTTTTAGGTATGAATTCAGATGGCATGACTCTGGAAACCTGTTGTTTACCTGAAAATCAGTGGTTCCAATATGGAGTTTGGATGTGCCATTTGACAGCAAAACCGTCGTCTGCAGCTTGGGTGCTTTGATGATCTGGACTGTCGAGGGACCATAGTCTGGAGAGAGTGGCAGCAACCTCCCAAGGCAAGGGGCGTCGTCGATGGTCAGGTCATGACAAGCAGAAAAGCCTATGCTCCTAAGAGTAGGGGAGATGATTCGGAGGCGGCCCACGCCAACATTATTTTTCAGTAAGAGGCTTTCCAGTGAAAAGCAGCCAGAGAGCAGGCTGTGCAGAGCGTCCCCCGAGATGGTGACCTCGTGCGTGGTGAGCTGTCTGAGGTGCGGAAAATTCAGAGACGAGCAGACAAGTCTGAGATGTTGACCTTGTACATGGCGAGCTGCTTGAGGTGCGGAAAATTCAGAGACTCGGCAGGCAGCTTGGGGAAATAGCAGTAGCTGATTCTAGCGACGTGGAGTGTCGGTGCAAAGGTCGTCCGCGGCCAGCATGGGAAGCCTGGGGGTCGTAGCCGAAGCTGAGCTCTTGGAGGTCGGCGGGGAAAATTGATTTTAACCCCCCCAGCTCACCTGCCTTTGATCTTAAGCCCCTTTGTTCGTTTGCCTTCCTCTGAACCCCCCTCAGTTCTGTCTACTTGTTGCTGGTACCCCCCTTTGGCATTGTTAACAACTTTGTTAGTGTATAACTAACATATTGAAATAGGAATAGACAAAAGTACCCCTCTGTTTGAAAGGCACATCTCTGTACCTTGTCCGAATTTTCAAACCACAAAATATTTTGGCCAAATAAGAAATGACATGATTTTCTAAAGCTGTGTGCTATGTTTCACAAAAAAAATTGACATGATTTTGCTGTAATCAATAGCCTTCCACAAAAACAGGCTGGAAATAATATAGGGTCACAATGATTCAATGATAGCATAGAGAATAATTCATCCATGTTCTACAGGACTTCTGAAGGAAATATGCCCTAGAGGCAATAATAAAGTTATTATTTATTTCCTTATATCATGATAAATGTTTATTATTCATGCTAGAATTGTATTAACCGGAAACATAATACATGTGTGAATACATAGACAAACAGAGTGTCACTAGTATGCCTCTACTTGACTAGCTCGTTGAACAAAGATGGTTATGTTTCCTAACCATAGACATGAGTTGTCATTTGATTAACGGGATCACATCATTAGGAGAATGATGTGATTGACTTGACCCATTCCGTTAGCTTAGCACTTGATCGTTTAGTTTGTTGCTATTGCTTTCTTCATGACTTATACATGTTCATATGACTATGAGATTATGCAACTCCCGTTTACCGGAGGAACACTTTGTGTGCTACCAAACGTCACAACATAACTGGGTGATTATAAAGGTGCTCTACAGGTGTCTCCAAAGGTACTTATTGGGTTGGCGTATTTCGAGATTATGATTTGTCACTCCGATTGTCGGAGAGGTATCTCTGGGCCCTCTCGGTAATGCACATCACTTAAGCCTTGCAAGCATTGCAACTAATGAGTTAGTTGCGGGATGATGTGTTATGGAACGAGTAAAGAGACTTGCCGGTAACAAGATTGAACTAGGTATTGAGATACCGACGATCGAATCTCGGGCAAGTAACATACCGATGACAAAGGGAACAACGTATGTTGTTATGCGGTTTGACCGATAAAGTTCTTCATAGAATATGTAGGAGCCAATATGAGCATCCAGGTTCCGCTATTGGTTATTGACCGGAGACGTTTCTCGGTCATGTCTACATAGTTCTCGAACCCGTAGGGTCCGCATGCTTAACGCTATGATGACAGTTATATTATGAGTTTATATGTTTTGATGTACCGAAGGAGTTCGGAGTCCCGGATGAGATCGGGGACATGACAAGGAGTCTCCAAATGGTCGAGACGTAAAGATCGATATATTGGACGACTATATTCGGACTTCGAAAAGGTTCCGAGTGATTCGGGTATTTTCGGAAGTACCGGGGAGTTACGGGAATTCGTATTGGGCCTTAATGGTCCATACGGGAAAGGAGAGAAAGGCCTCAAAGGGTGGCCGCACCCCTCCCCATGGGCTGGTCCGAATTGGACTAGGGAGGGGGGGCGCCCCCTTCCTTCCTTCCTTCTCCTTTTCCCTTCCCTTTCCTTCCCTCCTACTCCTACTACTTGGAAGGGCTCCTAGTTCTACTAGGAAAGGGGGAATCCTACTCCCGGTGGGAGTAGGACTCCCCTAGGGCACGCCATAGAGAGGGCCGGCCCTCCCCCTCCTCCACTCCTTTATATACGGGGGCAGGGGGCACCCCATAGACACAACAATTGATCTCTTGATCTCTTAGCCGTGTGCGGTGCCCCCCTCCACCATAATCCACCTCGATCATATTGTAGCGGTGCTTAGGCGAAGCCCTGCGGCGGTAGAACATCATCATCGTCACCATGCCGTCGTGCTGACAAAACTCTCCCTCAACACTCAGCTGGATCGGAGTTCCAGGGACGTCATCGAGTTGAACGTGTGCAAAACTCGGAGGTGCCGTGCGTTCAGTACTTGATCGGTCGGATCGTGAAGACGTACGACTACATCAACCGCGTTGTGCTAACGCTTCCGCTTTCGGTCTACGAGGGTACGTGGACACGCTCTCCCCTCTCGTTGCTATGCATCACCATGATCTTGCGTGTGCGTAGGAAATTTTTGAAATTACTACGTTCCCCAACAGTGGCATCCAAGCTAGGTTTTATGCGTTGATGTAATATGCACGAGTAGAACACAAGTGAGTTGTTGGCGATATAAGTCATACTGCTTACCAGCATGTCACACTTTGGTTCGGCCATATTGTTGGATGAAGCGGCCCGGACCAACATTACGCGTACACTTACGCGAGACTGGTTCTACCGACGTGCTTTGCACACAGGTGGCTGGCGGGTGTCAGTTTCTCCAACTTTCGTTGAACCAAGTGTGGCTACGCCCGGTCCTTGCGAAGGTTAAAACAACACCAACTTGACAAACTATCGTTGTGGTTTTGATGCGTAGGTAAGAACGATTCTTGCTAAGCCCGTAGCAGCCACGTAAAACTTGCAACAACAAAGTAGAGGACGTCTAACTTGTTTTTGCAGGGCATGTTGTGATGTGATATGGTCAAGACATGATGCTAAATTTTATTGTATGAGATGATCATGTTTTGTAACCGAGTTATCGGCAACTGGCAGGAGCCATATGGTTGTTGCTTTATTGTATGCAATACAATTGCGCTGTAATGCTTTACTTTATCACTAAGCGGTAGCGATAGTCATGAAAGCATAAGATTGGCAAGACGACAACGATGCTACGATGGTGATCAAGGTGTCGCGCCGGCGACGATGGTGATCAGGACGGTGCTTCGGAGATGGAGATCACAAGCACAAGATGATGATGGCCATATCATATCACTTATATTGATTGCATGCGATGTTTATCTTTTATGCATCTTATCTTGCTTTGATTGACAGTAGCATTATAAGATGATCTCTCACTAAATTTCAAGATAAAAGTGTTCTCCCTGAGTATGCACCGTTGCCAAAGTTTGTCGTGCCCAGACACCACATGATGATCGGGTGTGATAAGCTCTATGTCCATCTACAACGGGTGCAACCCAATTTTGCACACGCAGAATACTCAGGTTAAACTTGACGAGCCTAGCATATGCAGATATGGCCTTAGAACACTGAGGCCGAAAGGTCGAGTGTGAATCATATTGCCGTGGTGCTGATCCACGGGCACCTATGGGACCGGCGGACCTGGTCCCTTTCGGTTCGGCGGGGGCGGAGGTCGCGCAAAGAGCAGATCGAGGCGAAGCACGCGAGCGATTTACCCAGGTTCGGGCCGCACGGATGCGTAAAACCCTACTCCTGCTTTGTGGTTTGGTATTGATTTCTAGCTCGGGAGCGCGGAGTGCTACAGTACACACCGGCGGCTAGCAAGACCGAGCGTGAGTGTTCGAACTGGCTCCTCCCCCCTTACGTTGCACACGGGCCTCCTTTTATATGCTCAAGGGGTTACCGACAGGTGGCTACGGAGGTAAAGGGCAAAAACGGAAAGGTGCTGTGGTAGGTACAACTACCTGTTATAGTGTATCATACCTAACCCTGGCGGCAGGGGACAAGGGCATTAATTGCCCGTCTGTGTCACCTAAACAGTACCGAAAGGGACCGCTAGGGACGCCACCGTTTGCCATGATGGTTATCTCGTCAGCGCCTGCTTGCCACCTCGCACCCCTAGCTGCACAGCCTTCCGCCACGTACGCCTGGAAGGGCCCCAGAGCGACACGTTGGTGGATGTGCTGGAGCGCGGGCGCGGAGAGGTGGCTTGCCGCGGCAAGCGCCTTGCCGCGGTCGTTGTCTTGTCGCGTCCGGGGTCTTGTCGCTCACCGGGTCTTGCCGGGACGCGTGGTGCGCCGCGGCAAGTTTCTTGGTATGCCTTGGTTGGCCTTCCCGGCAAGCTCCTCCTGCCGGGGCCTTGGTCTGAGCACTTTGTTCTTGAATGGTCTTCAAAGGAACCACGGAGGATCTTGGCGGTCACCCGGCAAGCCTTGCCGCGGGATGCTGCGACTGCCCGTGCACAAGTTCGGGATACTAGGGTACCCCTACTCTAGTACACCGACAGGAGCCCCCGGGCCTGGGCCAGACATGGTGCCGAGCACTGTTGGGCCAGGCCCAAAACAATGCACGGGCACGCGCGGCCTAGGTCACGCCACATATCTCTCCGCTCACACCGCGCACGCCCAGAACGGCACGTGTCAAACGCGATGTCATGGGTGACGTGAGCGGCGTGCGCGGGGTTAAGCCCCGCGAGCATGCGTCAGGCCATGATGAAGGGGACGGCTCACGCCCTCCTCCCTAAACGGAGGTAGGCGTGGGGGTGTGGTGCATTTACTGGACGGGGCCGGTGCGCGGTTTTCGAGGCGTCCACCCCCCACGATCACGGGGTGGGGCGAGGCCGCCTCATCCGTCGCCTCGGTTCTGCATCCCCGCCACGTGGCTCCCATGCGCTTGGGGTCGCGGACGGTGGAAGCGGGAAACTGGGCCGCCGCGAGCAGAGGCAGCGGGTCGGCCCCGACTCCCTACTCTTCCCGTGTCTTGATTCGCTGAGCGGGGCGGCTGAGCCCCCACCTCGCTCCTTTATAAAGAGCGGGAGGGGAGCACAGAAGCCCGCACTCTCTCATCTTCTCCTTTCTTCAGTTTCTGCTCCCCTTTCTCTCATTCGCCATGGAGAAAGGGAACCCTGGCCCTTCATCGGTGGCGGCGAGGGTCGCCGCCAGACAACGCACCCCTCTCTCTCCTGCGCCCGTGGTGGCAGAGCCAGCCATAAGGGGAAGAGGGAGGGGGCGAGGTCGCGGACGAGGTCGGGGACGAGGTCGAGGCGCTCGGAGAAGAGGCGGACGGGGCGGCGCGCCAGCTTCGCCTCCGCCGGCGGTTCCTCTCCCCACGGCGGTCCATATAGGGGACGACCCTTGCGAGTTCTTCGTCAGGCTGCGCCGGGCGCCTCGTCGTCGTCTCCGGCTTCCAGCTCCGTTTGCGAGCGCGACGGAGTTGGACCCGCCCGAGACACTGAGACTGCACATGAGGGGCTGTGGGATCAGCGGCACGCGAGTCCGCGTTGTATTCCCAGCCCCTAATGTGATGTATCTTGATCGAGGGTGGAAGACGTTCGCCCGTATCCACAGCCTGATGGAGGGGTTTACCCTCCATTTTAAGTTGGTGGAGGGCGATCTCCTCTCCGTCAAGGTCTTCGGGTGCTTCGGCACTCGGGTGAAGTGCTGCGTGGACAGCTCCTCCGATAGTGAAGGCTCCCCCTCGAGCGAGAGTGACGAGGAGGAGAGCGACATCGACGATGAGGGTAGCGGGCGGCGGGATGGCGGGTCCGACTAGGCGTCGGGCGCCGCTTCGTGCGGCACCGATGACCCCATCATCCGTGTCGCCGGCTCCTTGAACTCCCCGGGGTCGTCTCCTTGGGCGGCTGGCGTAGGGAGGCTGTGGAAGGGGAAGAGGGCTGGCGGCAAGGCCGTCAGGTCGGAGTACGAGGGCATGGTGCCCTCGACAGCGTGCTGACGTCCTGCCGCCCCGTCTTCGAGCCCCGCTTCCGGCGCCGCCATCACCGTCCAGCCTTCGGACGGCCCCGGGGATGTTCTCTTGGTGTCTTCTGGCACCCGTAGCTCGCCTAGGCGCCCCTTTTGCCCTTTTCGCCTGCTTGACCTACCTCCTGAAGAGAGGGACAGGAAAGGGATTACGGGCATCTTATCTTTTTAATTTGTAAGCCTTCGGGCCTTAGCTGCATCTAAAACTTGTAATCCTCTCTTTCTTGTTTTTCATCCTCTATGGACTGTACCTGAGTGGGATGTTTTTTAATGAAAAGGGGATGCTTGCCGGGTTATTTGTCTCGCGGGTTGAACCCACGCCAAGGAGCAAATCCTTGGTATCCCTCGGACAGACATTTCATCTCCCGGCAACAGGCCCTGCCGCCTTCCCTCGTCGCTCGACCTTTCTCACGCCTTTGACGGAGGCGGGAACGAGGTGGGTGCGGCCTCCTCGTTTCATCCCTTTGCTGCCGCGACTACGACCAAACCTGGCCCCGGGAACGAGCCCCAGGGCCTAGAGTTGAGGGAGCACGGCAGTTTTCGGGAAGAAACGCGGTTTCGCATTCCCCAGTCCATAAGAGGATGCATGATGAGGGACGAAAGACTTATCTGATATCGCAGCCCCCGGCAACTCTGGCTTGCCGGGGATGGCTCTTGGTACTCGGAGCCCCCAGCAACACTGGCTTGCCGGGGCCCAGGTGCCGGTGCGCCCTTCTTCTTCTTTTCGTCCTCAAGCGGTCTGGCCAGGATATGCGAGCCCTGCGAACGAAAGAAAAGCTAAGGGACGGACACTCGACCTCTAAGCTAGGGGTTAGCCGCTGTTAGGCACTATCAACCCTAA
Organism: Triticum urartu; assembly: GCF_003073215.2. Lineage (NCBI taxonomy): Eukaryota > Viridiplantae > Streptophyta > Magnoliopsida > Poales > Poaceae > Triticum > Triticum urartu. The sequence goes on from NC_053028.1 coordinate 686,129,400, forward strand.
CCAAGGACGAGACTCGACCTAGCATGCATGCTATAACCCCGGGGTGCCAGCGCTTCATTTGCTTGTGCTCAGGGTCTGCGCCTGGCTTTGTACAAAGGATTACATGCAACAGCGGCAAGACTTGTACAAAAGGGTGGTTGCCGGACAGGGTCCGACAACCGCGCCTTACGGGTAAAACTTACGAAGATGCTCGATGTTCCAGGAGTTGCTCACTGGTACGCCATCTTCGGTCTCAAGGCGGACAGCGCCAGGCCTTGTGACTCGCTTCACCCGGTAAGGGCCTTCCCACTTCGGCGTCAACTTGTTGGAATTCTTGGCGGACTGAACGCGCCGAAGAACAAGGTCGCCTTCCTCGAGACTTCTGGCGTTAACTTTGCGGCTATGGTAGCGGCGCAAAGCTTGCTGGTAGCGAGCAGCTCGCACAGCAGCCTGAAGACGGTCTTCCTCAAGGAGCAGCGCGTCATCTTGTCGCAGCCGCTCTTGCTCGAGCTCATCATAAGCGAGCACTCGAGGTGACCCGTATACGAGTTCCGTGGGGATAACTGCCTCTGCTCCATATACTAGAGCAAAAGGTGTCTGTCCAGTGGCTCGATTTGGCGTCGTTTTGATCGACCAAAGAACCACCGGCAGCTCCTCGATCCAGTTTCTTCCGCACTTGTGCAGCCTGTCAAAAGTTCTGGTCTTGAGCCCGCGCAGCACTTCAGCATTTGCCCTCTCCGCTTGACCGTTGCTCCTCGGGTGAGCAACAGAAGCGAAGCAGACCTTGGCGCCAAGATCTTGGACGTACTGCGTGAAGGTGCGGCTCGTAAATTGCGTGCCGTTGTCGGTGATTATCCTGTTAGGGATCCCGAAGCGGCAAACAATCGACCTGAAGAACTTGACTGCTGACTGTGCTGTCACCTTCCTCACTGGTTCCACTTCCGGCCACTTTGTGAACTTGTCGATTGCAACGTACAAGTACTCAAAGCCCCCGACAGCTCGAGGAAAGGGCCGAGGATGTCGAGCCCCCAGACCGAAAATGGCCAGGATAAAGGGATCGTCTGGAGAGCTTGAGCTGGCTGGTGTATCTGCTTGGAATGGAACTGGCACGCTTCACACTTGGTTACTTGTGCAGTTGCATCCTGGAGGGCTGTTGGCCAGAAGAAACCTTGCCGGAATGCTTTGCCGACAAGTGCTCTTGCGCCAATGTGGTGACCACATATGCCTCCGTGTATCTCTGCCAACAGCTTTTGTCCGTCTTCCCGGTGAATACACTTCAATTTCACACCGTTGAGTCTTCTTCTGTACAGTGTCTTGTCGACAAACTGGTACATACTTGACTGCCGGGCTACTCTTTCCGCTTCTTCTTGCTCTTCGGGAAGTTCTCCTGTCTGAAGGAAACGGACAATCTGCTGTGCCCATGTTGGAGCTTGTGGCTCGACAACAAGGACTAAAGGCAACTCTGCTGCTGCGGGAACATCCGCTTCTACGGCAAGAACTTGCGGCTCTGCCGGAGCTTGACGTTCCCCGACAAGCTTGCCGGGGCAAAACTTGTCGGGAGCTTCTGCTTCAACGGAACAAACCCTAGGGCTTGCCGGAGCATCTTGCTCCTCAGCGCTCTTGGTGTTGGTCTCAGCTGCCGCGGGAACATCTGCTTCTACGGCGAGAAGCTGTGTCTCTGCCGGAGCTTGACGTTCCCCGACAAGCTTGCCGGGAGCTTCTGCTTCAATGGAACAAACCCTAGGGCTTGCCGGAGCAGACTGCTCCTCAGCGCCTTCGACGTTGATCTTAGGGACCTTCTTGGCGGCGGCTTCAGGAAGCTCTGCCGGCAAATAGTCACCAGAAATCAACTTCCTTTTCTTGCTCTATCCAGTTGATGGTGTTACGGACGGTTGGGTCAGCTTGAGCACAAAGATTCCTGGTTCCATAGGTAGCTTGAGCGTGGCGCATTTTGACAGGCCATCAGCAATGGCGTTGTGAGCTCTTGGAACATGCTCCATTTGTAGGCCGTCAAAGTGCTCTTCTAGCTTTCTCACTTCGTCAACATAAGCTTCCATCAACGGACTCTGATAATTCTTGTTAACTTGGCGGACGACAAGCTGTGAGTCACCCCTGACAATGAGCCTCTTGATCCCAAGGTCTGCCGCGATCCTGAGACCGGCAAGCAATCCCTCATACTCCGCAGTATTATTTGTTGCTTGCTCCTTGGGAAAGTGCATCTGGACTATGTACTTGAGGTGCTCTCCGGTGGGTGCGATAAGCAGCACACCAGCGCCGGCGCCTTGCAGCGAAAAGGCACCATCAAAGTACATCAGCCACTCTTTGCTTGCTTCCTTGTCGGGGATGCTTGTTTCTGAAATTTCTTCATCTGGTGTTGGCGTCCATTCTGCTATAAATTCTGCCAATGCTCTGCTCTGGATAGTTGAAGTACTCTCAAACTTGAGGCCAAAGCTTGACAGCTCCAGTGCCCACTCAACAATCCTGCCTGTCGCTTCTGGATTCTGCAGTATCCTCTTCAGCAGAAAGCGAGTGACAACCGTGATCTCATGTGCTTGGAAGTAATGGCGCAGCTTTCTCGAGGCCATGAGAAGGCCGAAAAGCAATTTCTGCACACCAGAATACCTTGACCTAGCCCCCTGCAGGAGGGAACTGACAAAGTAAACTGGGCGCTGCACCATTTTCTTCTGTGTCTCCTCATTCATCTGCGCAGATCCATCTTTGTCGGGACCAGAGCTTGCCGGGGAAGCCCCCTGCTTGTCGCTGGATGCGCTTGCCGTGGTTGCTGGCTCATCATCCGCCTCCCTCTCTGCTACTAACGCAGCACTAACCACTTGATTGGTTGCCTCTATGTACAGCAACAACTTCTCTTGTGGCTTAGGTGCGACAAGTATTGGAGGGGAGGACAGGTATCTCTTCAGGTCTTGCAGCGCAGCCTCCGCCTCCGGAGTCCATTTCATTGGACCTGCCTTTTTCAATAATTTGAAGAACGGCAGGGCGCGCTCAGCAGACCGAGAGATAAACCTGCTGAGAGCAGCCACGCAACCGGCAAGTTTCTGCACATCCTTGACGCGCTTTGGTGCTTCAATCTGCTCAATGGCCTTGATCTTGTCGGGATTGGCTTCAATTCCCCGCTGAGACACGAAGAACCCGAGAAGCTTGCCGGAGGGAACTCCAAACACACACTTCTCTGGGTTGAGCTTGAGGCTGATCTTGCACAGATTTGCAAAGGTCTCGTCTAAGTCTTGAATCAGGGTTGCTCTGTCCTTGCTCTTGACCACTATATCATCCATGTAGGCTTCCACATTTCTGTGTATTTGTGGCTCAAGGGCAACGTGGACTACTCTTGCAAATGTCGAACTAGCATTTTTTAATCCGAAAGGCATCCGTACAAAACAGTACGTGCCACATGGAGTAATAAATGCGGTCTTCTCCTCATCCTCTTCTGCCATGAAGATCTGATGATATCCTGAGTATGCGTCAAGAAATGAAAGCAAATCACATCCGGCTGTGGAGTCAACAATCTGGTCGATGCGCGGCAAAGGAAATGGGTCTTTGGGACAAGCTTTGTTAACATCGTAAAATCGATACAAAGCCTCCATTTCCCATTTGCCTTGCGCACGACGACAGGGTTGGCCAACCACGTGGGATGGAGCACTCCTCTGACAAGGCCTGCTGCTTCCAGTTTCTTGATCTCTTCTGCAATGAATTCTTGGCGCTCCACTGCCTGCTTCCTGACTTTCTGCTTGACGGGCCGCGCATGAGGACAAACGACAAGGTGGTGCTCAATCACTTTCCTGGGAACACCGGGGATGTCTGACGGCTGCCATGCAAACACGTCGACATTCACCCGCAGGAAAGTAACGAGCGCGCTTCCCTATTTAGGGTCGAGCGTGGCACTGATGGTGAAGGTACCACCAGTGCCATCCTCCTTGGCGGATACCTTCTTCGTCTCTGGCGGAGCTGCCATCGTCTTCTTGCACTTGTCGGTGGAGCTCGATGGTGCGTCCTCGACGGCAGCGCAGCACTCCGAAGAGGTGCGCTTGCCGGAGTGGGCATCAGAACTCTTGCCGGACTTGGTCTTCTTGCCCCCGGGAGCTTCAGTGGCAAGTGGATTGCGATCTGCCGTGGCTGCTGCTTCCCGGTAGATCTTGTTGGCACAGATAAGAGCATCCTTCTTGTCGCCAGGGACAGAAATGACGCTTATCGGGCCTGGCATCTTCAGCATGTTATATGCGTTGTGAGAGGCTGCCATGAACTTGGCGAGTGCTGGACGGCCAAGTATCCCATTGTAGGGCAATGGGATATCGGCAACGTCGAATGTGACCTTCTCAGTCCTGAAGTTTAGCTCGCTGCCAAATGTTACCGGCAGCGCGACCTTCCCCTTTGGCTTGCTCCTTCCCGGGTTGACTCCTTGGAACGTGTCGGTCTCTTCGAGCTCACTGTCAGGGATTTGGAGTTTCTGGAGTACAGCGGAGGAGATCAGGTTCAAGCCGGCCCCGCTGTCAACTAACATCTTAGTGACCTTGAGGTTGCGGATAGTTGGTGAAACCAACATCGGCAGGCACCCGACCGCAGTTGTGCGATCAGGGTGGTCCTCAATGTCAAAGATGATAGGCGTGCTGGACCATTTCAGAAGCTTGCGCGATTCGACAGGTGGTTCCGCTGCTTTGACTTCCCGCGCCCACTGCTTGAGTTGGCGGTGTGAAGTGTGCAGAGAAGCACCGCCGTCAACGCACAAGACCTTTGTGGCTTTCTGAAACTCCTGCTCACTGGTCTCAACATCATCCATGTCTTCGTCGTCGTCATCTTCATCGTTGTCGCGGCCGCGGGGAGGCCTGTCTCCTTGCCGCCGCTTGGCCTTGCCGTGGCGTCCTCCCCGTCCGGCGCGCTTCTTGCCGAATTCTCCAGCACCCCCTTGGGCCCTCTCCTTTTCGCGCCGCTCGTACTCAGCTCTTTGCTGCTGGACAAGCTGCTCGACTTTCTTGCAGCTCTGGAGGTCATGGCCCCTGGTGCGGTGAATCTTGCAGTATTGGTTGTCGGAGCCGTCCTGCTTGTTGGCGGCCGCCACAGCCTGGCAGTTGGTGCACGCGGCAACCTCCTTGCCGGAGCTACTGACCTTGGCTCGCTTGGCGCCGCCGTCGCTGCCGGACTGCTCAACGACCAGCACCTCTTTGTTCTGCTTCTTCCTGTTGCTGCGCCGCCGGTTTTTCTTTGCCGGGGCGGCATCCTCGCTGTCAGATCCCCCTGCTCCAGTGTTCTCTCCGGGGAATTTCCTCCCTTCCTCAGCGCGTGCACACTTGTCGGCCAGGGCATATAGCTCGCTGACGTCCCGAACCTTGCACATTGCCATCTCCTCCCGCATCCTGCGGTTACGCACGTTCTGATGGAACGCGCTGATTACCGCGGCAGGGTGGATATTTGGGATGTTGTGCTGTACACGGCTGAACCTCTGGATATACTTGCGCAGGAGCTCTCCTTCCTTCTGGACGAGCAGATGAAGATCACTCTCTTGGCCATGAGGTTTGTGGCCGCCTGTGAAGGCGCCGACAAACTGATGGCATAGATCAGCCCAGGAGGATATGGAGTTGTCCAGCAAGTGCATGAGCCAGGACCTGACGTTGGGCTTGAGCACCAACGGGAAGTAGTTGGCAAGGATCTTGTCGTCCCGCCCCCAGCAGCCTGCACCGCGATGGTGTAGATGCTGAGGAACTCCGACGGATGCGACTTGCCGTCGTACTTCTCTGGTACATCTGGTTTGAAGTTCTTCGTACTGGGCCACTGGACTTGCCGCAGCTCACGGGTGAACGCAGGGCAACTTACTGCGTACGGCAAGTCGCCTGGTTCCCCTGGCGCATGCATGTCAACAGAGGGCCCAGCGCGCTGGTCTGATCGACGCCGCGCTTCTCTCCGGCGCTCGATGCGAGTACGAGCGTCTTCTTGTTGTCGTTCTTGAAGAACTTGGCGCTGATCGCAACGAGCTCGCGGATCTGACGACGCGGTGGAGTCGCTGTCGAGGTGGACCCGGCGAGTTGGCGATCTTGGCCTTCGGGGTGGAGAGTGCACAGTAGTAGCACCCCCACCAGTCTTGTCGTCTCCGGCTCGTGCCTGGCTGGCTTGCCGCGGCTGAGACGTGCTCGGCTGCCGTGGAGAGTCGCCGTTGGCAAAGCCGATGAGACTCTGGATAGTGGCCCTCCAGTCGTCAATCTTGTCCGCCGCTGGAGGGTAGTCTAGGAGCAGCTGAGCTCGCGCCAAAGCTTCTGCTGCGGTGGCGGGTGGCGGTGGCGAACGGTGCGAGGAGCGGGATATGCTCGGACTTCTAACTACGTTAGAAGGAGCAGTATCTCGTCCAGGCGACCGTGCCTCGCTCGCGCCAGCAGGTTGACGTGCATGGTGGTCCTGAGCGCTCCGAGATCCACCAGCTCGATCTTGATCTAGCTAACGCATGGTACCGTGAGTACCATGACGCTGCCGGTCCCGCGCCTCCTGAGATGGGTGCGGTGCATGCACGGACGCCGAGGTCTTGGCGTGTGCCCGGTCATTGTGGGAGCCGGCTACGCCGCCGATGGGCAGCGCAGCCTTGTCCTGGGACCTGGCAGCACCGTGAGTTCCCTCGTCGATGCGTGTCCTTCCGCCGGCGCCTGCCCCACCAACCGTTTGCTCTGGCGGTGGCTGGCTCGGCGCGGACGGAGCAGCTGCCTCCGAAACTTTCTTCTTCGGCGGCATGTTGATGAAGATGATGAAGATCTAGCTCGCGAGAACGCCGGATCTGGTTCACACAACTTCGACGCCCCCTACCTGGCGCGCCAACGATGCCGGGGTGCTGATCCATGGGCACCTATGGGACCGGCGGACCTGGTCCCTTTCGGTTCGGCGGGGGCGGAGGTCGCGCAAAGAGCAGATCGAGGCGAAGCACGCGAGCGATTTACCCAGGTTCGGGTCGCACGGATGCGTAAAACCCTACTCCTGCTTTGTGGTTTGGTATTGATTTCTAGCTCGGGAGCGCGGAGTGCTACAGTACACACCGGCGGCTAGCAAGACCGAGCGTGAGTGTTCGAACTGGCTCCTCCCCCCCTACGTTGCACACGGGCCTCCTTTTATATGCTCAAGGGGTTACCGACAGGTGGCAACGGAGGTAAAGGGCAAAAACGGAAAGGTGCTGTGGTAGGTACAGCTACCTGTGACAGTCTATCATACCTAACCCTGGCGGCAGGGGACAAGGGCATTAATTGCCCGTCTGTGTCGCCTAAACAGTACCGAAAGGGACCGCTAGGGACGCCACCGTTTGCCACGATGGTTATCTCGTCAGCGCCTGCTTGCCACCTCGCACCCCTAGCTGCACAGCCTTCTGCCACGTACGCCTGGAAGGGCCCCAGAGCGACACGTTGGTGGATGTGCTGGAGCGCGGGCGCGGAGAGGTGGCTTGCCGCGGCAAGCGCCTTGCCGCGGTCGTTGTCTTGTCGCGTCCGGGGTCTTGTCGCTCACCGGGTCTTGCCGGGACGCGTGGTGCGCCGCGGCAAGTTTCTTGGTATGCCTTGGTTGGCCTTCCCGGCAAGCTCCTCCTGCCGGGGCCTTGGTCTGAGCACTTTGTTCTTGAATGGTCTTCAAAGGAACCACGGAGGATCTTGGCGGTCACCCGGCAAGCCTTGCCGCGGGATGCTGCGACTGCCCATGCACAAGTTCGGGATACTAGGGTACCCCTACTCTAGTACACCGACACATATAGTAGATATGATCAACATATTGATGTTCACCATTGAAAGCTACTCCATTTCACGTGATGATCGGTTACGGTTTAGTTGATTTGGATCACGTGATCACTTAGAAGATTACAAGGATGTCTTTCTAAGTGGGAGTTCTTAAGTAATATGATTAATTGAACTTAAATTTATCATGAACTTAGTACCTGATAGTATCTTGCTTGTCTATGCTTGATTGTAGATAGATGGCACGTGCTGTTGTTCCGTTGAATTTTAATGCATTCCTTGAGAAAGCAAAGTTGAAAGATGATGGTAGCAATTACACGGACTAGGTCCGTAACTTGAGGATTATCCTCATTGCTGCACAGAAGAATTATGTCCTGGAAGCACCGCTAGGTGCCAGGCCTGCTGCTGGAGCAACACCAGATGTTATGAATGTCTGGCAGAGCAAAGCTGATGACTACTCGATAGTTCAGTGTGCCATGCTTTACGGCTTAGAATCGGGGCTTCAGCGACGTTTTGAATGTCATGGAGCATATGAGATGTTCCAGGAGTTGAAGTTAATATTTCAAGCAAATGCCCGAATTGAGAGATATGAAGTCTCCAATAAATTAGCTACAAGATGGAGGAGAATAGTTCTGTCAGTGAACATATACTCAAAATGTCTGGGTATCATAATCACTTGACTCAACTGGGAGTTAATCTTCCTGTTGATAGTGTCATTGACAGAGTTCTTCAATCACTGCCACCAAGCTACAAGAGCTTCGTGATGAACTATAACATGCAAGGGATGGATAAAACAATTCCCGAGCTCTTCGTAATGCTAAAGGCTGCGGAGGTAGAAATCAAGAAGGAGCATCAAGTGTTGATGGTCAACAAGACCGCCCGTTTCAAGAAAAAGGGCAAAGGGAAGGAGATGGGGAACTTCAAGAAGAACAGTAAGCAAGTTACTGCTCAGGAGAAGAAACCCAAATCTGGACCTAAGCCTGAAACTGAGTGCTTCTACTACAAGCAGACTGGACACTGGAAGTGGAACTGCCCCAAGTATTTGGCGGATAAGAAGGATGGCAAGGTGAACAAATGTATATGTGATATACATGTTATTGATGTGTACCTTACTAGAGCTCGCAGTAGCACCTGGGTATTTGATACTGGTTCTGTTGCTAACATTTGCAACTCGAAACAGGGACTACGAATTAAGCGAACACTGTCAAAGGACGAGGTGACGATGCGCGTGGGAAATGGTTCCAAAGTCGATGTGATCGCGGTCGGCACGCTACCTCTGCATCTACCTTCGGGATTAGTTTTAGACCTAAATAATTGTTATTTGGTGCCAGCGTTGAGCATGAACATTATATCTGGATCTTGTTTGATGCGAGATAGTTATTCATTTAAATCAGAAAATAATGTTGTTCTATTTATATGAGTAATATCTTTTATGGTCATGCACCCTTGAAGAGTGGTCTATTTTTGATGAATCTCGATAGTAGTGATACACATATTCATAATGTTGAAACCTAAAGATGCAGAGTTGATAATGATAGTGCAACTTATTTGTGGCACTGCCGTTTAGGTCATATCGGTGTAAAGTGCATGAAAAAACTCCATACTGATGGACTTTTGGAATCACTTGATTATGAATCACTTGGTACTTCCGAACCGTGCCTCATGGGTAAGATGACCAAAACGCCGTTCTCCGTTACTGTGGAGAGAGCAACGGATTTTTTGGAAATCATACATACAGATATATGTGGTCCGATGAATATTGAGGCTCGTGGCGGATATCGTTATTTTCTCACCTTCACAGATGATTTAAGCAGATATGGGTATATCTACTTAATGAAACATAAGTCTGAAACATTTTAAAAGTTCAAAGAATTTCAGAGTGAAGTTGAAAATCATCGTAACAAGAAAATAAAGTTTCTACGATCTGATCGTGGAGGAGAATATTTGAGTTACGAGTTTGGTCTACATTTGAAACAATGCGGAATAGTTTCGCAACTCACGCCACCCGGAACACCACAGCGTAATGGTGTGTCCGAACGTCGTAATCGTACTTTACTAGATATGGTGCGATCTATGATGTCTCTTACAGATTTACCGCTATCGTTTTGGGGTTATGCTTTAGAGACGGCTGCATTCACGTTAAATAGGGCACCATCGAAATCCGTTGAGACGACGCCTTATGAACTATGGTTTGGCAAGAAACCTAAGCTGCCGTGTCTTAAAGTTTGAGACTGCGATGCTTATGTGAAAAAGTTTCAACATGATAAGCTCAAACCCAAATCGGAGAAGTGCGTCTTCATAGGATACCCAAAAGAAAATGTTGGGTACACCTTCTATCACATATCCGAAGGCAAGATATTCGTTGCTGAGAATGGATCCTTTTTAGAGAAGGAGTTTCTCTCGAAAGAAGTGAGTGGGAGGAAAGTAGAACTTGATGAGGTAACTGTACCTGCTCCCTTATTGGAAAGTAGTTCATCACAGAAATATGTTCCTGTGACTACTACACCAATTAGTGAGGAAGCTAATGATGATGATCATGTAACTTCAGATCAAGTTGCTACCGAACCTCGTAGGTAAACCAGAGTGAGATCTGCACCAGAGTGGTACGGTAATCCTGTTTTGGAGGTCATGTTACTTGACCATGACGAGCCTACGAACTATGAGGAAGCGATGATGAGCCCAGATTCCGCGAAATGGCTTGAGGCCATGAAATCTGAGATGACATCCATGTATGAGAACAAAGTATGGACTTTAATTGACTTGCCCATTGATCGGCGATCCATTGAGATTAAATGGATCTTCAAGAGGAAGACGGACGCTGATAGTAGTGTTACTATCTACAAAGCTATAATTGTCGCAAAAAGGTTTTCGACAAGTTCAAGGTGTTGACTACGATGAGAGTTTCTCACTCGTATCTATGCTTAAGTCTGTCCGAATCATGTTAGCAATTGCCGCATTTTATGAAATCTGGCAAATGGAGAAACAAAACTGCATTCCTTAATGGATTTATTAAAGAAGAGTTGTATATGATGCAACCAGAAGGTTTTATCAATCCTAAAGGTACTAACAAAATATGCAAGCTCCAGCGATCCATCTATGGACTGGTGCAAGAATCTCGGAGTTGGAATATACGCTTTGATAAGTTGATCAAAGCATATAGTTTTATACAGACTTGCGGCGAAGCCTGTATTTACAAGAAAGTGAGTGGGAGCACTACAACATTTCTGATAAGTATATGTGAATGACATATTCTTGATCGGAGATAATGTAGAATTATTCTGCAAAGCATAAAGGAATGTTTGAAAGGAGTTTTTCAAAGAAAGACCTCGGTGAAGCTGCTTACATATTGAGTATCAAGATCTATAGAGATAGATCAAGATGCTTGATAAGTTTCTCAATGAGTACATACCTTGACAAAGAAGGAGTTCTTGCCTGTGTTACAAGGTGTGAAGTTGAGTAAGACTCAAAACCCGACCACGGCAGAAGATAGAGAGAGAATGAAAGTCATTCCCTATGCCTTAGCCATAGGTTCTATAAAGTATGCCATGCTGTGTACCAAACCTATTGTATACCCTGCCCTAAGTTTGGCAAGGGAGTACAATAGTGATCTAGGAGTAGATCACTGGACATTGGTCAAAATTATCCTTAGTGGAATAAGGATATGTTTCTCGATTATGGAGGTGACAAAAGGTTCGTCGTAAAGGGTTACGTCGATGCAAGTTTTTGACATTGATCCAGATGACTCAAAGTCTCAATCTGGATACATATTTAAAGTGGGAGCAATTAGCTAGAGTAGCTCCGTGCAGAGCATTGTTGACATAGAAATTTGCAAAATACATACAGATCTGAATGTGGCAGACCCATTGACTAAACTTCTCTCACAAGCAGAACATGATCACACCTTAGTACTCTTTGGGTGTTAATCACATAGCGATGTGAACTAGATTATTGACTCTAGTAAACCCTTTGGGTGTTGGTCACATGTCGATGTGAACTATGGGTGTTAATCACATGGTGATGTGAACTATTGGTATTAAATCACATAGCGATGTGAACTAGATTATTGACTCTAGTGCAAGTGGGAGACTGAAGGAAATATGCCCTAGAGGCAATAATAAAGTTATTATTTATTTCCTTATATCATGATAAATGTTTATTATTCATGCTAGAATTGTATTAACCGGAAACATAATACATGTGTGAATACATAGACAAACAGATTGTCACTACTATGCCTCTACTTGACTAGCTCGTTGATCAAAGATGGTTATGTTTACTAACCATAGACATGAGTTGTCATTTGATTAACGGGATCACATCATTAGGATAATGATGTGATTGACTTGACCCATTCCGTTAGCTTAGCACTTGATCGTTTAGTTTGTTGCTATTGCTTTCTTCATGACTTATACATGTTCCTATGACTATGAGATTATGCAACTCCCGTTTACCGGAGGAACACTTTGTGTGCTACCAAACGTCACAATGTAACTGGGTGATTATAAAGGTGCTCTACAAGTGTCTCCAAGGGTACTTGTTGGGTTGGCGTATTTCGAGATTAGGATTTGTCACTCCGATTGTCGGAGAGTTATCTCTGGGCCCTCTCGGTAATGCACATCACTTAAGCCTTGCAAGCATTGCAACTAATGAGTTTGTTGCGGGATGATGTGTTACAGAACGAGTAAAGAGACTTGCCGGTAACGAGATTGAACTAGGTATTGAGATACCGACGATCGAATCTCGGGCAAGTAACATACCGATGACAAAGGGAACAACGTATGTTGTTATGCGGTTTGACCAATAAAGATCTTCGTAGAATATGTAGGAGCCAATATGAGCATCTAGGTTCTGCTATTGGTTATTGACCGGAGACGTGTCTCGGTCATGTCTACATAGTTCTCGAACCCGTAGGGTCCGCATGCTTAACACTACGATGACAGTTATATTATGAGTTTATATGTTTTGATGTACCGAAGGAGTTTGGAGTCCCGGATGAGATCGGGGACATGACGAGGAGTCTCCAAATGGTCGAGACGTAAAGATCGATATATTGGACGACTATATTCGGACTTCGGAAAGGTTCCGAGTGATTTGGGTATTTTTGGGAGTACCGGGAGTTACGGGAATTCGTATTGGGCCTTAATGGGCCATACGGGAAAGGAGAGAAAGGCCTCAAAGGGTGGCCGCACCCCTCCCCATGGGCTGGTCCGAATTGGACTAGGGAGGGGGGCGCCCCCTTCCTTCCTTCTCCTTTTCCCTTCCCTTTCCTTCCCTCCTACTCCTACTACTTGGAAGGGCTCCTAGTTCTACTAGGAAAGGGGGAATCCAACTCCCGGTGGGAGTAGGACTCCCCTAGGGCGCGCCATAGAGAGGGCCGGCCGTCCCCCTCCTCCACTCCTTTATATACGGGGGCAGGGGGCACCCCATAGACACAACAATTGATCTCTTGATCTCTTAGCCGTGTGTGGTGCCCCCCTCCACCATAATTCACCTCGATCATATCGTAGCGGTGCTTAGGCGAAGCCCTGCGTCGGTAGAACATCATCGTCGTCACCGCGCCGTCGTGCTGACGAAACTCTCCCTCAACACTCGGCTGGATCAGAGTTTGAGGGACGTCATCGAGTTGAACGTGTGCAAAACTTGGAGGTGCCATGCGTTCGGTACTTGATCGGTCGGATCGTGAAGACGTACGACTACATCAACCGCGTTGTGCTAACGCTTCCGCTTTCGGTCTACGAGGGTACGTGGACACACTCTCCCCTCTCGTTGCTATGCATCACCATGATCTTGCGTGTGCGTAGGAAATTTTTGAAATTACTACGTTCCCCAACAACTTCATGATAGCAAAATAAGTGAGTCTTTACCTCACATACATGACTTCATGACAGCAAAATAAGTGAGTCTTTACCTCACAGCAAAATAAATGTGAGTCTCTACCTCACATACAGAGCAAATAAAAGTGAGTTTGCACCTCACATACACAACAATAAAAGTGAGTCTCCACCCACAGCTGAGTTCATCACAGCCACAAACAAGCTCACAGGTCGCTTAATTTCTTCCTCTTAGGTGTCATTTTCTTCTTCTTTCCTTTTGCTGGAGGTTTTAGTGGTGGAGTAGCAGCTTGGCTCCTTGTGACAGGTCCAGGACTAGCTTGAGCTGCAGCTTGGCTTCTTGTGACAGGTCTAGGACTGCTACAAGTGGCATCATTATTGCTCTTGGTTGGTGTATATGGAACGACATTGCTAACTGAAACATCAAACCATGGACATGGATTCTTTTTCCCCCTACTTTTCCTACAAAAATAAGCAATTAGAACTATTTTCATGTAAAAGAACCATGGTATTATAGATAGAAAACAGCAACAAGTACTACTATGTACCTTTTCTTTGTTCCATTTTGAGGACAACCAGCTTCTCTATGTCCTACCTCCCCGCATTTTTTGCACTTGTTCAAGGATCCTTTCCTTGATCAACCTTCCCACCAACTCTTTATCCTCTGTTTTCTTGTTCTTCCAGCACCTTTCTTCTTGCCTATTGGAATTGGTGGACGCAACACAAAGCCTGTGTCCACGTGTGGCCATTGATTCTTGTTCGTAAGGGGCTCAATTACACCTTCATATGCTGCCCTAAATATGCTAACAGAGTAGTACTCATGTACATAGTCTTCCATGTTAACAAAGTTGCGAGCTTGCAAGACATTTATGAAGGCTAGTGCATGGTCGCAAGGGTTGCCCGTGTGCTGCCATTGCAGACATGTACACTCATGTGTGAGAGTTTTGACCACATGTCTTTCATCCTCTTTGTTAGGCATTTTTCACTTCCCCACTCCAATCAGCTGATGCTTTAGCCTTGAGATGACCTAGTCCTCGAGTCTTTGCATTTAGTTGGTGTATGACAAATGGAAGTATTATCCCTGTAAATCTTTCTCCAATCATTCTTCTCTTTCTAAATAGTTCCATGCATAATCATCTCTCTAATCTTATCAGCTAGCTGAACAATAGGCAAGTCCTTGATATCTTGCACCCAAGCGTTGAAGCACTCGACGAGATTGTTATTTATGTAGTCACACTTGATGGCTGGGTTGAACATGCACCTCATCCATAACAGATTATGGTAATCCCTAAGGTAAGGATATACTTTCTCAGATGCATCAAATACCTTTGCCATGTGATGTTGATATTCTTCCGGCCTATATGCCCTAGCAGCAGGCCACAACCTTCCAAACACATCTCCATGAAAATATTTCTGAAAATTATGCCACATATGCCTAAAGCACTCTCGCTGCTCAGCTTGAGGAAAAACCTTCTTAACAGCATTTTCAAGACCCTTGCAAGCATCAGTACAAACAGCCAATACCGGAGGGTCCCCAATTGCCTTCCTCACTTGATTCATGAACCAAGCCCAATTATCTCCATTTTCAAACTCAATAAAGCCATACGCCACCGGGAACATCCAATTGTGACCATCCAATGCAGTGACTACAGCTAGCTGACCTTTCAACTTTCCATTTAAATGAGTTGAATCTATGCTAATATATGGCCTACATCCATTCACAAAACCATCTATGCAAGGCTTGAAAGCGATAAATAGCTTGCTGAAATGCACTTCACCTTCATGTGTGGTCGTATCAATCTCAACAATACTCCCCGGAGACCTCAATTCTATTCTAGCCTTGTAGTTGTACAACATCCTGAAACTTTTTTCCCAACTCCCATATAAGCCGGTTGCTGCCTTTTGTTTGCCTTTCCACACTGTGTGATAGTTAAGTGTGACATGATGCTCATCTTGCAAGTCTTTAAGTATCTTCACAGCACCAACGGTTGGATCCTTCTTCAACATAGCCACTGCCTTGTCGGCAACCCATAATTGAGATGTCATGCTAGTCATTTTTCCACTAGTTGAACTACAAGTATGCTCCATTTGGTGCCTCACAACCTACAACAAAAAATGGTACAGATCTGAATGTTATTACTATGTCAAAAAATGAAGCAATAAAAATATAAAGCACAAAAAGGCAATTACCATCACACAATTTTCATCCCTTAGCCAACTAGCAGTTAAAGCCCATTTGCAAGGGTCACCTATTATGGCTTGACCTTTACAAAAACACGAAACCTCCCTGGCTCATTTTCCTTTGTGCCATATTCAAACTCTCCATTAACAGCCCACTGTTTTAAAGCCTTTCTAAATTCAACCATGTTAGGATAAGGTGTCCCTATATCCATGGCTGGGTTTCATTCATCCCAGGCAATAAGTGGCTCCTCTGGAGCATTATCATCAACAACAATATCTGCATCTTTGATATCATGTAAGTCAGACTCCACATCAGGAGTAGGAACGACAATAGAACGAAGCTCAGTTGCTCTCTCATCCGGTTCTGTTTTTAAACCAAACAGAGCAAACATGGCTTTCTCATCCGGCGGTTTTTTATCCCCATCATTTTCTGGTTCAATCCCAATCAATAATAGCACTACCATTTTCTACTTCATTGCATGAGATCGCCCCCGTGGTTAGGTTTATCACACTGGATTGGTTAGAATCATGCACAGACATTGCATCGATCTATTCAATATAGACAGAAAAATCAGAAAAATCACACACCAAAACTCATGCATACATCAATTAGAACAGGGGAATATGATGTTACCTTTTTAAATCCATCACACCCCTTAGTCAATCCAGCCCCTCCCACTCAAATCCCATGCCAATCACACACAAGACCTAGGTTTCCACGATTTAGAAACTGTACCAGAAGAAAAGCACAAAATCTGTGAAAAAAATAAGGGGAAGAGGTTGCCTTACCTTGGGCCAGCGATTGAAGGCGGCGGATGGGGGAAACGCGGCGGAGCAGGGCAGCGGACGGCGGGCGCAGCAGCTCTGGCGACTGGCGGCTGGCGGCTAGGTCAAGTCGGGGAGGGGAGATAGAATGAAAAACAGGCCAGGCCTCGGGCCTCTGTCTCGTGAGTTTGAGGAAAATTGGATGAGGGCAGTTTTGGCAATTCCAAATTTGTTAAGTCCAGATTCTTTCCTTATGCGCTAAATCCCGAGATAATAGCGCTAGAGGGGCAAGTGAGCCAAAATTACGCCGCGTCGGGGGCTTGATAGAAAGGCAAACGAACAGGGGGGCTTAAGATCAAAGGCGCGCGAGCTGGGGGGTTAAAATCAATTCTCCTCGCTGACCTCCAAGAGCTCAGCTTCGGCTACGACCCTCTAGGAGGCAGTGGTGAGCAGCGATGATCGGCGGGGGCTGGTGACGTCGACGCCAGCTTGTTGCAGCGTGGCCGGTGGGGCTTAGCGGGCCCATTTCAGGCCTGGTCGGGCCAAGGGTGGCCTGGTATGCCCCGCTGCCGTGTCCGGACGGCTACCGCGACGGTGCTGGGGGCGCGGGCCTCCCGCACGACGGCGGTGGAGGTGGTTCCCTCCCGCTCGGCCTTGATGCTGCTGCTCCCGTTGCTCAGATCTTCTCTCCGCTCTTCTTGGCCTCGTGGTGGTGTTTGCTGCGAGACGGTGTTGGTGGCGGCGCAACCGTCGTGGCGCATAGTTGGGCGGTGGTTTGGCTAGTCGGCTCCGATTGGCTGGTGGGGTTTGGCGTGTGGGAGAAATCCTTGCCGGTTCGTCCGGCTCCGATGCGGTGACACCGGCGGGTGCCACTATCCCTTCCTGGAGGGCGTCGGGAGTAGCTATCCCCCACCTCCCTTCGCGTATTGGGGAAACCCTAGGACTTGTCTGGGCAGCAGCGTTGTCGGCGTCGCATCCCTTCTTGGAGGTGCTGCTTACTTCGCGGTAGTTCGGAGCCTTGGGCTGTGGTGGTTTGTTTCCGGAGGGCGCAGCGGTCGCGGGTCATCCGCGCTTTGTCGAGCTGCCGTTGTTGGCATTTTTTTCTTCTTCTTTTTCTTTGGGCTTGTTGTGTTGCTCGCCCCAGCATTGCGACGTGTACTTTGGTGGTTTGCTATGGAATACAAAGCAGGGGAAACCCTTTTTCGGTAAAAACCAATGTTCCACCACCGAACTGCCACCGAAGAAGGAACAAATGCACAGGAAGATGAGTCATGAGAACTACTCGCTCCATTTGGTGGACCAGGACAGCACTATCACTCAATCTCCATAAACATTTTTTTCTGTAATATCGACCTAATTGATGATGAACCGTACATGGTTTAGTTCGTGGTACAGAAATAGATATTATATAGGCACTAAATTTACTGAAGCCAGTGTAGAACCATAGTAGTATTGATAACTGCTGGTATAAACAACTTACAATATGACATCAAAAAGAAAAGAAAACACTACAACCTATACAGAGAAGATACTAAATAACACACAAACTGAGCGGAAAGGGAATAAAACTTCTGAAGTATCATAGGCCTTGCCTCCATTACATGCAATACAGAAGCATAGTAGCTGCTAGCTGATGGTATAAAAAGCTAACACATCTTACAATATGACATCAACAGAAAAGATAGTGAACAACGTTCAAGCACAGCAGAACAAAGAATCAGAAGAGTGGGATAACTTCAAACTACAAAAGAAGCCAGACCAGACATATAGTGGCATGCCATGTCAAAGGATGGTATTCTCAAACCTATCAGCAAAGGGATTCGCCACAGATAAATCATGAGTATGCTTGTTATCATGAAACCAAGCCCAATCCCGACAGAAATATCGTTTGAATTCAAAATCGAGCATCTAGAGAAGCTCTGTTGTCCATTTGCAACCGTCTATGTTGATTAGACATCCATTTGTCACTGGGGCTGTTGAAGGCTATACATATCATTTGTTCTAGCACCATTGCATTGAAGATGAAAAAATTGGCAAAATCCACATCAGGCTTGTTGCCACGGTAGTTCTGCAAGACCACTTTTTTGAGATGGAGCGTAAGGCATTCAATTGGATCCAATGGGTCATATTTCCGCACATTTTTCATGCCTCTCCGTAGGTGCGACTGGAGATGGAAATAATAAACAATGTAAAGGCAGTTGGTTAATCGACTAGAGCAAAAGTTAGTCATGCTGATGCTGGCAGTTAAAACAAGCAGAGACGAGTACTCACAATGATGTACAGCCTCTCTAAGCAGGGGAAGCACTTGAGGAAGCCAATTACTGCATTGAGATCAGGGCCAGCAGAGTCGATAACCAAAAACTTCACCATGTGCATGATGGTTGTCACGCTGATAGCAGGCATTTCCTGAAGAAAATGGCAGACAGAATAAGAACAATAACTTTTTTGTAGATAATAAGAAGAATAACCTTTTTAGGTATGAATTCAGATGGCATGACTCTAGAAACCTGTTGTTTACCTGAAAATCCTTGGTTCCAATATGGAGTTTGGATGTGACATTTGACAGCAAAACCGTCGTCTGCAGCTTGGGTGCTTTGATGATCTGGACTGTCGAGGGACCATAGTCTGGAGAGAGTGGCAGCAACCTCTCAAGGCAAGGGCCGTCGTCGATGGTCAGGTCATGACAAGCAGAAAAGCCTATGCTCCTAGGAGTAGGGGAGCTGATTCGGAGGCGGCCCACGCCAACATTATTTTTCAGTAAGAGGCTTTCCAGTGAAAAGCAGCCAGAGAGCAGGCTGTGCAGAGCGTCCCCCGAGATGGCGACCTCGTGCGTGGTGAGCTGTCTGAGGTGCGGAAAATTCAGAGATGACGCAGACAAGTCCGAGATGGTGACCTTGTACATGGCGAGCTGCTTGAGGTGCGGAAAATTCAGAGACTCGGCAGGCAGCTTGGGGAAATAGCAGTAGCTGATTCTAGCGACGCGGAGTGTCGGTGCGAAGCGGAGAGCGGACTATGGTATCGGGGGCGGCGGGGTCGTCCGCGGCCAGCATGGGAAGCCTGGGGGGTCGTAGCCGAAGCTGAGCTCTTGGAGGTCGGCGAGGGCCTGGGAACGAAGCCAGCCGTCAATCTTGCCGTGGTAGCGTTCATGGAGGCAGGGGAGCGAGAGGCGAAGGGCCGGGCCGGGGTGATCGGCGAGGATCTTCGAGATGTGGACGACGCGCTTACCCTCCTAGCCAGAGAGGCCATCACCGATGAGGTTGAGGGGCGCGGAGCGCCAGAGGGGCCGCCACCGGCGGGCAAGGACCTGCGTGCGGGCGCCGCCGGCGACGGCGGCGGCGGCGCATCCATTGATTCACAGCGCGGGACGACTTTGCGGCGCGTGGCTTGGGGGATGATGGTGGCGGTGAGATTGGAGAATGGGGAACGAGGGATTCGGGAGATTGGTTTTTATGAGCGGAAGAAATAGCGGGAACTGACGAAGGATTTTGGCGCGCCCAATTTCAAAGGTCTCGACGCGGTTAAAAGGGATTTTGGCGCGCCCAATTACAATTAGCGAGCGCCCTGGGGTTTTCGGAAATGCGCGGTCCGTTTAATGTTTTCATTCACGGGGTTCCCAGGAACCTTTTATTTCATACTTCCTCCATCCTAAAACAAGTGTTTCGATTTTGTATTAAATTTAGTATAAAATTATATCAAAGTTGAGACACTTATTTCAAAAATAAATAAATGTAGACACCTATTTTGAGATGGAGGGAGTAGAATTTAAAAGAACAGATATGTTGAAACTCAGTTTAAAATTAGAAAAAACAAATTTGAACGTGTAATTACTTTAGAAAATGTTCATGTATTTTAAAAAATATTCATAGAACTTATAATATGTTTGTATTTAAAAAAATTGGTCACATAATTTTAAGAGCTTTCATGTTTTAAAGTAACCATTTCATGTCATTTTTTAAAAAGTTCATGTATATTTTAAAAAACTTATTCTAAAAAATGTGTTCTATTTTAAGTAATTACCATATAATTTAAAAAGTTTTCATTTAATTTTGGAAAAAGTGATCACTTTTTTAAAACCTTTGCGCAATTAAAAAATGTTAACATATTTTTTACATGTTTGAATAATTTTGAAAAGGTGATCACATATTCTGAGAAAGTGTTTGTGTAATCTCTACTAAGCTGTAAAGATTTTTCTTTAGTTTTTGTTCGTGCTGGGAAATTTCAGTTCATTGTTGCACCAATCATGTCGGAACCAAATTTATTTTCATTGTTTCAATCCAATTCGTTGTTAGAGGGAAAGGCTGGGCCTTGAAGTGAAGGAGAGGCAAATATAGTTCTGCTCGTTGTTCAATTGGCTATTGATTTGAAAGGATTATATAGGTCCACATAATTTTGTACCGAGCATTACCAAATGCCGAAGATTTGTATTCTGTGTTGTTTTACCTACTTGCCAATATTATTGTGCAATTTTTCTTCACCATTGTAAACAATTTTTGTTTGCTTAGTAGAGAGACATAAATTCATTTGAGACAAGGTAAAGTAAACAGAGATTAGAGGCCTAACTTGGGCGCTTTGACGTAGGCACTTGCAACAGGAGGCTGACTGGATAATGAGAAATGTTGAAGTAGTCCGAGGAAAGACGTACACTGGTTGTGTGTGTAATGGTTCTACCTTACATAAATAGTTTCTCCTTCTTTCTAAAATCTTGCATGGGTTAATTCTATAAGTAATTAAGTATCTTGAATTTCTGATGTGCTTTGAACATCCACGTACAGTACCTGATAGTTGAGAGTTTAACCTGCTTCAAACTCTTGGAGCTGGTTAGAAGAACCTAAGTTGTTAATGTGGTAGTTTCAAGGTTTCCGTTTCTAATCAAATGTGAGGGTACAACTATTCTGAAGAGTGATTCATGTAAAAAATAAAGATCTTGTTGACACCTGATTTTGGCAAGATACAGATTGCAATGAAGATGGTCTCGAGTGAATGAGTTTTCAGCATAAAAATATTCACGTCACCGAGTGGAACCACTTTGATGTTTCGGTTATATTCGTTCGACTTTATCTTACGGACCGAAACTATACTCCGAGTGGCATAGTTCAATGTTCCGAGTGGTTTTTTGCCAATCACGTCTTCAAGATGACCTCGGATGAAGGAGCACTCTTAAGGAATTGTCTTCGTCTCGTCGAGGCAATCGATTTTGATATATAAATCATCTCAATCCGAGTTCATATGCAAAAGTTAGAGGCAATATACTGCAGACTGAACCTCAACGGAAATATGGCGCGAGGTGCCAGACACTTGTCTGATAGGTTGCGCGAGTAATTCGGCCATCAATAAGGCCTTTAATCGAAAAACCTTCAACATGGAAAAGTTTCGTCTCGTCGAGCCGATCAATTTTCATATATAATTTGTCTCAATCCGAGATCATATGACGCCTGGAGAGACAAATCAAGATCGGGCTATGTTTTCACTCGGAAATCCGAGTGAAAAGTTTACCATCTGAGTGAAATTTTACGGTCGAGTGAAAGTTTGCTGACCAGATGAACGTATTATTATCCAAGTGGAAATATAGTCATCCGAGTGAAAATATGATCATCCGAGTGAAATTGTCGTCCAGGTGAAAATATTTCGAGTGAAAAGATTACCATCGGGACGAAAACTTGCCGATTGAATAAGATAGTGCCTTCCGAGTGGAAATATAGTCATCCGAGTGAATAAGATAGTGCCTTCCGAGTGGAAATATAGTCATCCGAGTGGAAATATAGTCATCCGAGTGAAAGATTGTCTTCCGAGTGAAAAAGTCCAATCGGACGATCCGAGTGAAAGTATCTAATATCCGAGTGGATGAGCTCCAGTCCGAGTGAAATTGAACATGTGCTCGAAAGTTTATCAAAATGACCTTGGATGAAGAAGTGTTCAATACAGAAGTTGTGCGTATCATCAAGACGGTAAACTTTGATTTTGGAGTCATCATCATCAGAGATAATATATAGCCTACAAATTCACTACGAGACTCAGATAATCCAGTCTACTGCAAGACCGAGTCCGACTGGAAGATAAAGATGACCTCGAAAAGTATTCAAGATGGCCTTATTTGAAAAAGTGATCAACATGAGAGTTGTTCGTATCGTCGAGGCGCATAAGTTTGATATTTGGGCCATCTCGGTCGGAGATCATATGCAAGCCCGGCGGCCCGCGCAAGAAGGAAGACAGAGTTTGGGCCAGATTCAGACTGAATCCAAGTTGGAATAGAATTAGGACTATAGGACGTGAATTGATGTAATTTTTCTTGTAAGGAATGCCTAGATGAATCCTTTACTTGTACGGGAAGTCCAGCCGCCTCTTATATATGTTGGGGGTGACGGCCGATTGAACAACACACAATCGAACAAATCAATATACTACTTTTCATCTACGTTTTATCTCTCCACCGTTTTTCTATCTCGTTCTTCGCTGTTCTTCGTGTTTGAGAGCTGCGAATCCCGAGGCTCTAGGGGCGAGCGAATCGACCTAGGGAAGCCCATAGCCGCTGCACTCCCTGACGGGGTCCCTCCCGGGGGTGTGGGGTTTTCGGGTCTGCAAAAGCGCTCGTCGACTGTCTTGCGTATCGCGCTGTCGGTCGGGTCTCCTTCGACGTGAGCTGCGGTGCATCACCCCCGGCGTCGAGGGTACACGTGACGTATTCATGTGTCAACACAGTTTTTGGCGACTCCGCTGGGGAACGAAGATCAATCGTCATCATCCACCATGTCCGATCTTCCCAAGCCATCTGAGGTAGACGCCGATAACATCATTAAGCCCAGTCTTGATGAGATATCGGCCGATCATTGTCAATTCTATGAGGAGTACAAGAAGGCACGCGAGGAGAAGGACTTGCAGGAGTTCCTTGCAAAATTCAAGAAAGATCGCCAAGGCAACATCATTCCGATTGAAGAAATCAAGTTCCCTCCTCTTCAAACTAAATAGGTTAAACCCTCTGTAAGTACTGCCTTTTCTCCTGAGCAGTGGGCAGAGATTGAAAGTCGTATTGCTGATGGTAACAATCTAGTCTATCAAACTTTTATAGAAAATACTAATGCTCAGAAGAATATATCTCAATCGTCTAGTGGTAATAATGGTGTAGCTGCTAGTGTGCAAAACCCTAATCTGGCTTTACCTATTGCATCGGCGCCTCCCGTGCCGATGACTTATTATCCTAGCCAAACAAATCAGATTGTGGCTACACCCATTAATCCTATTATGAGCATGACAGGTTCGGTGGCAATGCCGAACCAAACTCTACCTACAGCTACAACCACTCGACCACTACCAAATTATGGGTCGACATACATGCCACAATTCCTACCTACAGCTAGTAACCATACTCTTCCTATGTCACTGCCACAAGCTTCATCGTCCACTACGGATGATGGTCTAGCTAATCTTAGAGAGGAGATGGCTAAGATGCTTAGAGAGAATTTTGGAGTTGAGTTACCTCGGAATCGGATTTACCAAAAGCCGTACCCCGAGTACTTTGATGCCATCCAGTGCCCTCCGGGATATAAGATTCCAGATTTTGTTAAGTTCAATGAAGAGGGCACAAAAACCACATGGGAGCATGTTAGTCAATACTTAGCACAACTAGGTGAAGCAGGCTCACTAAATGAGTTGAAAGTGCGTTTGTTTCCTTTATCTTTAACTCGTACTGCATTTTCATGGTTTTCTTCTTTACCACATGGTTCCATTCAGGTTTGGTCATAGCTAGAGCAGAAATTTCATGATCACTTTTATAGCGGCGACAATGAACTCAAGTTATCACATCTAACATCGGTTAAACAGAAGCATGATGAATCGGTCTCCGATTACGTCAAGAGATTCAGAGAAACAAAAAACCGGTGTTTTAGTTTGGTGATAACCGAGAGAGACTTGGCAGACCTAGTGCTGAGTGGTTTGAGAACTCCCATTAGAGAAAAACTAGAAAGTTATGAGTTCTTAAATATCAACCAAGTCTTAGAAAGGGCTTTGGCTCAGGAAAGCCGAAGCAAAGATCTTAAAGAAGTGCATAGATACAAAGCCGATCGTCCAAAGATGAATATGGTGGAATATGATAGTGATCACTCGGACGATGAGGGTGATGTTTTTGCTACTGAATTTGTTTGGCCATCTAAGGCCAAACCCTTTACTTGCAATGATCTGAAACCGATTCATAAGAATCGTGATGAAGAGATGAAGTTTACTTTTAACATTGCTAAGTGTGATAGAATATTTGATGCTTTGCTGCAGGCTAAGATTATTAGAATATCTCATACTTTACCGCCGTTTGAAGAGCTAAAACGGTGTGCTTATTGCAAGTATCATAATTCTTTTTCTCATGCTACTAACGATTGCAATGTTTTTCGACGACAGATACAATCGGCCATTAATGACGGACGATTGAACTTTTCTGAGATGCAAGTTGATAAACAGCCTTTTCCAATGAATACCATGGATTTGGAGGGGAAGAAGCTACTCATTCGGCCGAAGGTAGCCGAATCTGCTAATAAAGCTAATGTCATTGTTGGTGAGCCCAGGAATGACAAGGAGGACAACACGGTCTTGGGGAGACAGGTTGTGCCTGGTAAGCAACCCGATGGCAAGGAAGTGATCAAAATCACCATCAAGAATCCTACACTCGGGGGGCAACTGCAAGTGCAAGAAAATGCTCGTGTGAGATTTGTCAAGCCCAAGAGTCCAGAAATTGGCAAGTGGAAAAGGAATGAAGTTAAAGTACAGCGCAAGCGGATCAAGCCAACTTTTGATATGTTGTTGTCCAAGTACACCAACCAGTCGGCCGGCTCTAGCTTTAATCGGCCGACTCATCTGAAGCGACCAAGGTCACCATCAGCTGATATGTTCAATCAGTATATGAAACCGAGTGGACCAAGGGTGCCGTTTCCAGAAGAGCATACGCAATCTGTTTGGGATCGATTTGACTATTCATATAGAGGCCGACTGAACATCGGTAACTATCGGTCGGCTGGTCAAAACATGCGACCGGATGGAAATTATCCGAGTGTAAGAATGCACCCAGGTGGAAGCTATCCGAGTGAAAAAATGTGGCCGAGTAGATTCCATCCGACTGAATTCCATCCGAGTGATATCCATCCGAGTGGATTCCATCAGAGTAAAAAGGTGCGCCCGAGTGGAAATTTCATGCATCTGGAAAGTCGAAAAGAATGGCGTGTTAAATCACCAAGTGTTGCAGCAGTTGAGTCGGGAAAAGGCAAGGAGAAAATGGATGTCGACTCACTTATCTTGGGCACCGAAACATTCCCCATACAGCAGCCGATTGTGCATAGCAATCCGACTGAGCCGATACTTGCTATCGTGCCAAAGCACTCGGCTAATGACCATGAGGCAAGCACCAGCCAGGTAAAGACGAGAGATCCTAAATACACTCAGCCGAAGTGGTGTCCTCCAGGGCTAACAAAGACACAAAAGAGGAAACTACAGAGGTTAAGGAGTCGAGAGATGGAAGAACAGGAGGCTGAGAAACAAAGGGATAAGTTGTTCAATGACACTCGACCCATGGTTTCACCAAAACAAGTGTGGAGGCCTAAACAAATACAAGATACAACAGCTTCTACATCTATCACAACAATACCTACATCACCAAAGGAGGACGATGCAACAGATATGACATCGTCTACGACACTTCTTACTTATCCTTCACTCGGACAAATTTCAGAATCGGTGGATGCACTCGAGGAGGAGGCTGATATGTTGTACTATGAGTCTACGCCGGTTCATGAAGGTATGGATATGAATATGGTGTACTACTTACCTGCTGAGTTTCGTGCTGTAGATGAAGAAGGGGAGGTGGCTCAGCTGGATTTTGGGCCTAAAAACGCAATATTCGAGAAGCCAAAAGAACCAGTAACGCATCTTAAACCATTATATCTCAGAGGTCATATCAATGGGTCGCCGCTCACTCGGATGCTTGTTGATGGTGGTGCTGTGGTAAATCTTATGCCCTATTCGGTCTTCAAGAGATTGGGTTTGCCTGATGAAGAATTGATCAAGACCAATATGGTGCTCAATGGATTTGAAGGCAAAGAGAAAACTGAAGCCAAAGGTGTGATGTATGTGGAGCTTACAGTCGGAAGCAAAACTTTGGCTACTGCATTCTTTGTCGCTGAGGTGCAAGGTAACTACAACATCATACTAGGCCGTGATTGGGTTCATGCAAACCAGTGTGTGCCATCCACTATGCACCAGTTTTTGATTCAGTGGGTTGATGATGAAGTGCAAGTTATTCACGCGGATAACTCGGCCTGTGTTGCTTTGGCCGATGCATCGGTGGATTGGCAACATCCCAATGCTACTTGCTTGACGGGACGTGACTTGTCAGAATTTGATTTTCTCAGCGCAACTAAGAATGGTTTTGTGCCCGTCTCTTTAAAGCCGAGTGTATGCAATCGGCTCCAAGGTATGATATGTTTAAATGGATCCTAATTCCGAGTGGTTACAAAAACGTCTTGTAAAGTATCGTTCCAATGAGAACGATATGTATGAGTCTATAGAGGAGTTGGATGACATGGATAAACATGGACAAGGTTTTACATCAGCCGATCCGTTAGAAGAGGTAGATATTGGAGATGGTTCAGTCACTCGACCGACATTTATAAACAAAAATTTGAAAGCCGATTGTAAGGCTAAGTTAATCGAGCTATTGAAAGAATATGTTTATTGCTTTGCATGGGAATATCATGAGATGCCAGGGTTAAGCCGAGAGCTAGTGGAACATCGGTTGCCTATAAAGGCCGGTTTTAGACCTTATAAACAGTCGGCTAGAAAATTTAATCCGAAAACATATGACCGGATCAAGGAAGAGATCGGTCGACTGCTTGAAGCTAATTTCATTCGACCTTGCAGGTATGCCAAGTGGATTTCTAACATTTTCCCGGTAGAGAAGAAAGGATCAGGCAAGTTGAGGGTGTGCATTGATTTCAGAGATTTGAATAGGGCTACACCCAAAGATGAGTATCCTATGCCAATAGCCGATATGCTTATTAATGATGCTTCTGGACATAAGGTTATTAGCTTTCTAGATGGTAATGCCGGATACAATCAAATTTTTATGGCCGAAGAGGACATGTACAAAACGGCTTTCCGATGTCCTGGTTTCCTTGGTTTATTCGAGTGGACAGTGATGACATTCGGATTAAAAAATGCTGGCGCCATGTATCAAAGGGCTATGAATTTGATTTTTCATGATTTACTCGGTGTCATACTTGAAGTTTATATTGATGATATTGTTGTCAAATCGGATGCTTTTGAATCTCACTTGGCCGATTTGCGTTTAGCTTTTGAAAGAATGAAAAAGTATGGATTGAAAATGAATGCTTTGAAGTGTGCTTTCGTCGTGTCAGCTGGCAAGTTTTTGGGTTTCATTATTCATGAAGATGGTATAGAGATTGATCCCAAAAAGATAGAGGCTATACAGAAGGTGGAGGCTCCAACATGCAAGAGAGATATGCAAAAGTTCCTTGGCAAGGTCAATTATTTGAGAAGGTTTATAGCTAATCTATCAGGGAAAGTTGATGCATTTACTCCTATCCTTCGGTTAAAGAATGATGCTGATTTCACTTGGGGGGCAAAACAACAAGAAGCATTTGATATGATCAAGAATTATTTGTGCACTCCTCCGGTGATGAGAGCACCCAAGCATAGGGAACCCTTCAGACTTTACATTGCAGCAGAGGAAGGAGTTATTGGTGCCGTTCTAACTCAAGAGACCGAAGGAAAAGAGCATGCCATCACTTATTTGAGCCACCGCTTATTGGACGCAGAGACAAGGTATACATTTATTGAGAAATTATGTCTATGCTTATATTATGCTTGCACAAAACTGAGACATTATTTAGTGCCGAGTGTTTGTGTAGTAGCTTGTCAAACCGATGTCATTAAATACATGTTGCATAGGCCAATTCTTAGTGGTAGAATTGGCAAGTGGTCTTATGCTTTGATTGAATATGATTTGGCTTATGAATCTCTAAAATCCATGAAAGGCCAAATTGTTGCTAATTTCATTGTTGAACAGATTAATAACAAGCATGATGTTGATATGAACTTTGTTTCATTAGTACCATGGAGATTATACTTTGATGGTTCAGTTTGTAGCAATGGCCAAGGTGTTGGTATTGTTTATATATCTCCTCATGGTGCTGTTTTTGAAGCCTCATGCCGCTTAGAATATTTTTGCACAAACAATCAAGCCGAATATGAAGCATTGTTATTCGGCCTAGAGATGTTACTTGCTATAGGTGCTACACATATTGAGGCTTATGGTGATTCGTTACTAGTGGTGCAGCAAATATCCAAAGTCTTTCAGTGTTTGGACAAATCACTTAATGTTTATCTTGATAGATGTCTAGATATAATTTCTGCTCTGGATTGCTTTAGCATTGCTCATATATCTAGACATGACAATTGGAAAGCAAATAAATTGGCACAACAAGCATCTGGATATCATGTTGATCATGGCATGTTTCATATCTCTCAAAGACCGATGTCTTGTCTTGCCAATATGGGAGAGGCCGAACCTGAACCCACTGATTCGGCCATTAACAAAAAGTCTAGTGCAGGTGACAATCCCGACTGGAGGAAGCCCATTGTTGATTACTTGTGCAATCCGAGTGAAAGGGTGGACAGGGATGTTCGGCGTATGGCTTTCAAGTATACAATGAGAGATGATGGTCTTTATCGCCGAACCGTCGATGATGTTCTTCTAAAGTGTTTGGACGAGGACCAGGCAAGAGTTGCTATGGAAGAAGTACATGAAGGTATTTGTGGCACTCACCAGTCGGCTCCCAAGATGAAATGGTTATTGCGACGTGCTGGGTTTTATTGGCCGACTATGATTAATGATTGCTTCAGATATTATAAGGGGTGTGAAGCTTGTCAAAAGTTTGGTGATATTCAATTGGCTCCTGCTGCTGTGTTACATCCTATTATCAAACCGTGGCCTTTCAGAGGTTGGGGTTTAGATTTCATTGGACAAATCCATCCGTCTTCCTCAAAAGGGCATCGGTTCGTATTGGTGGCAACTGATTATTTCACTAAATGGTCTGAAGCAGTACCTCTCAAGAACATGACGCATGCGGAGGTAATTCAATTCATAACCGAGTACATTATTCATAGATTCGGTATTCCTCAAACGTTAACTACAGATCAAGGTTCATCTTTCATGTCACACCAAGTCAGAGAGTTTGCCGAATCTTATAACATAAAGTTGCTCAATTCCTCTCCATATTATGCCCAAGCTAATGGACAAGCTGAGTCTAGCAATACAATTTTAATCAAGCTCATCAAGAAGAAGATTGAGGATAATCCAAGGAGATGGCATGACTTGTTGTCTGAGGCATTATGGGCACATAGAATCTCAAGGCATGGTGCTACGAAAGTGACTCCATATGAGCTAGTATATGGTCAGGAGGCTGTTTTACCAGTGGAAGTAAATTTGAATGCTTTGAGAATAGCCAAACAAAATGATTTATCGGCAATAGACTTCTATAACTTGATGATGGACAACATTGATGAGGTTGCTGATAAACGTTTGGCTGCTTTGAATGCCATAGAGAGAGATAAGTTGAGGGTGGCAAGGGCTTACAATAAGAAAGTCAAGTTGAAGAATTTTCAAGTTGGTGATCTCGTTTGGAAAGTGATTCTGCCGATTGGTTCAAGAGATAGAAAATTCAGGAAGTGGTCTCCAAGTTGGGAAGGTCCTTTTAGAATTGCAAGAGTTGTTCCCGGAAATTCATATTTGGTGGAATCAATACAAGGGGCATTGTTACCTTGAGCTCTCAATGGCAAATATTTGAAGAAGTACCACCCGAGTGTGTGGCAGGAAGCCTAAGTGGGCAATGGCCGATATACGATTATCTCCCTTAGCACAAACATGGCCGATACATAATTATCGCCCTGAGAAAAATAAATGGCCGATGGAGTGTTGATATCGTCCTTATAACAAACATTATGCATATTATTTTTCGGCATGCAAGCTTTGCCGAAAAACAGGGGGGCATGTGTTGACACCTGATTTTGGCAAGATATAGATTGCAATGAAGATGGTCTCGAGTGAATGAGTTTTCAGCATAAAAATATTCACGTCACCGAGTGGAACCACTTTGATGTTTCGGTTATATTCGTTTGACTTTATCTTACGGACCGAAACTATACTCCGAGTGGCATATTTCAATGTTCCGAGTGGTTTTTTGCCAATCATGTCTTCAAGATGACCTCGGATGAAGGAGCACTTTTAAGGAATTGTCTTCGTCTCGTCGAGGCAATCGATTTTGATATATAAATAATCTCAATCCGAGTTCATATGCAAAAGTTGGAGGCAATATACTGCAGACTGAACCTCAACGGAAATATGGCGCGAGGTGCCAGACACTTGTCTGATAGGTTGCGCGAGTAATTCGGCCATCAATAAGGCCTTGAATCGAAAAACCTTCAACATGGAAAAGTTTCGTCTCGTCGAGCCGATCGATTTTCATATATAATTCGTCTCAATCCGAGATCATATGAGGCCTGGAGAGACAAATCAAGATCGGGCTATGTTTTCAGTCGGAAATCCGAGTGAAAAGTTTACCATCTGAGTGAAAGTTTACGGTCGAGTGAAAGTTTACGATCGAGTGAAATTTTACGGTCGAGTGAAAGTTTGCTGACCGGATGAACTTATTATTATCCAAGTGGAAATATAGTCATCCGAGTGAAAATATGATCATCCGAGTGAAAATATGATCATCCGAGTGAAATTGTCGTCCAGGTGAAAATATTCCGAGTGAAGATTACCATCGGGACGAAAACTTGCCGACTGAATAAGATAGCGCCTTCCGAGTGGAAATATAGTCATCTGAGTGAATAAGATAGTGCCTTCCGAGTGGAAATATAGTCATCCGAGTGGAAATATAGTCATCCGAGTGAAAGATTGTCTTCCGAGTGAAAAAGTCCAATCGGACGATCCGACTGAAAGTATCTAATATCCGAGTGGACGAGCTCAAGTCCGAGTGAAATTGAACATGTGCTTGAAAGTTTATCAAAATGACCTTGGATGAAGAAGTGTTCAATACAGAAGTTGTGCGTATCATCAAGATGGTAAACTTTGATTTTGGAGTCATCATCATCAGAGATAATATATAGCCTACAAATTCACTACGAGGCTCGGATAATCCAGTCTACTGCAAGACCGAGTCCGACTGGAAGATAAAGATGACCTCGAAAAGTATTCAAGATGGCCTTATTTGAAAAAGTGATCAACATGAGAGTTGTTCGTATCGTCGAGGCGCACAAGTTTGATATTTGGGCCATCTCGATCGGAGATCATATGCAAGCCCGGCGGCCCGCGCAAGAACGAAGACAGAGTTTGGGCCAGATTCAGACTGAATCCGAGTTGAAATAGAATTAGGACTCTAGGACGTGAATTGATGTAATTTTTCTTGTAAGGAAAGCCTAGATGAATTCTTTACTTGTATGGGAAGTCCAGCCGCCTCTTATATATGTTGGGGTGACGGTCGATTGAACAACACATAATCGAACAAATCAATATACTACTTTTTCATCTACGTTTTATCTCTCCACCGTTTTTCTATCTCGTTCTTCGCTGTTCTTCGTGTTTGAGAGCTGCGAATCCCGAGGCTCTAGGGGCGAGCGAATTGAGCTAGGGCAGCCTATAGCTGCTGCACTCCCTGACGGGGTCCCTCCCGGGGGTGTGGGGTTTTCGGGTCTGCAAAAGCGCCCGTCGACTGTCTTGCGTATCGCGCTGTCGGTCGGGTCTCCTTCGACGTGAGCTACGGTGCATCACCCCCGGCGTCGAGAGTACACGTGACGTGTTCGTGTGTCAACAGATCTATTAGCATCAACAGAGAAGAACGGGTGTGCCAGAACACACCTTTCCATCCGGTACTACCAATGCATGATCACCCGCCCCGCAGATACGAAAAAGAAAACGCTCTACCGCACTCGCAAGAACTTGCGATATTCCTTTAGGACATAGTATCCAATGAGCAACGACACACCTCCTAGGGCAGTTGGTCGTGTACCAAGCCGACGAGATGCCGATAACAATGAGACTGAGGACGCACATCGATCCGATGATGCTGGGACGCAATGTCGGAGCCCCCCCACCCTGCCCCCACCCCAACCCAAAGGAACTTTGTCAAGCTCCACCACCGCTAGAACGGCCGCCAGAAAACACCGCCGACATGAGAGGCACGAGGCGTAGAATGACTCCAGGAAGGCCTGCTTAAACTTGTGCTCAGGGGACACCTGGATCACGGAAGGGCCAAGGAATTTTGCATCTACTGTAGTGGTAATTCCCACGAGGAACACGTAGTTGTTGGTGTCGAGTATGGACTTATGACAGTCCACGACGAACTCTAACAGGAGGAACATCATTAGGACTATGGACACTAGGCCCTTAACAATATAGGTAACGGCCAAGAGACAAAGTCCTCCATCATCCCAATCGCCAAAGGGATTTTGAGAATCCTTTATGCGTCGGCCGGCCAGGATATGAAATCATCTTATTACAGAGAATGGGATCACCAACACGGCCGAAAGCTTAGAATCACAAGGCATTATGGGAATTGAAGACGCTGGCCAAAGTGAAAATTCATTGCTGGCGATCACTGTAGGGGGCTATCCCTTGCTATGGTGTTCTGGCAAACGTCATATTCAGAGCCGGAGTCAATGCCCAATTTACACTATTGATTGTAAAAGTAGTAACCATATGTTCTTCACATGCCTAAGGGTAAAAGAGATATGGACACATTTAGGAATGGCGGAAATCATTGATGAAGCTTGCTTTGCGGAGGTTGATGGGATTGGACCCCTAGAGAGGCTGCTATTGGATACTAATAATGTACCAGCGCTGGCAGGTGTTCGACGGTGCGATTTAGTCGTTGTTGTGTCCTGGTACACATGGTGGGAACGAAGAAAGTTTACTCATGGAGTCTTTGCAAGCATCTGTTTGGTCTGCTCAAGCAATTTCGGTGTTGGCATTGAATTACTCTAAAGTGAAAAAATTAAGAACGACACAAATCATCAGACATGGTTGGAATAAACCACAAGAGGGTTTGTAAAGTTGAATATGGATGCGGCATTTGACATGAACACAGGTTCTGGAGGACGGGTGCCATTATACGTGACTGTATAGGATCTCAAATTGCAGGTGGTAGTTGGAGCATGCCTACAATCGATACACCGTTAACTGCCGAAGCATGTGCGCTATGTGATGGTCTGATCATTGCAGGAAACGTTGGTTGTAACAGAATTCTAGTCGAGAGTGATTGCATGGAAGTGGTGGAAGTCATGCAGAATGGCAGGAACTCACTAGGCATGGCGGCAACTATCTATGAGGAATGCACTTTTCTTTGACGCAATTTTACACGTGTAATTTTTTCACATTGTTTCCATAATTTAGCTCAATTTAGTATAGGGAACCAAATGTGGCAGGAACCTTCAGATTTTATTCGTATTATTCTAGTAGATGATGTAACTCTTATTTCAAATCAATAAAAACCGCCAGGATAGCTTTCCTTAAAAAACACTATAGGTAACGGTCAGCCGGACGACCTAGCCTCCGCCCAGCGCTATCGCCGCCTGCTGCACTGTCGCCCGCAAGTGCAGGAACCAAGATGAACTACCTCTGCAGCGTGAAGGCGCTTGATCGTCTCCTCCACCTTGATCTGCCCCTCTCTCTCTCCTTACCTAGATTCTCCTGTGCACCCCCGTCTCTCTGCTAATGTAGAAGGTTGTTTTGTTGAAAGGTGAATAGGGGTCTCGTGGGGAGGTGTACTTATAGGGCGTCAAAACTTGTTGCAGCGACCCGTCCCTGGGACGCGAATCAACATGTGGTTAGATTGTTAAGTGCACAATGGTATTGCCATCCCATCAGATTTCAAGTCCTAGACTTTTTTTAGTATCAGTACAGACACAAGCGCTCATATACACACGCATACACTCACCCCTATGAACGCATACACGCACATCCTACCCTTATGAGCACCTCCGAGAGACTAAGCCGACATATCATCTTGAGATTTACGAAGTCACCGTAGGCGCCTCGTCGTCGACGGGAACGTCTCCTCCCACTGAAAGCGCATCGCCGGAAATTCTGAAATAAATCCAGAAATAATGCGAGCATCAGGATTTGAACACTGGTGGGTTGGGGATACCATTGTCCACCTAACCATCTCAACCACAGGTTGGTTCGCGTTCAAGTCCTAGACTTAACATTGGTGGTCGCATTATTTCTGAATTTATTTCAGTCTTTCGGTGATATTCGTTCAATGGGAAGGACCGTCAACTGTGAGGCGTCTATGTTGACTACGTAAAATCTCAAAATGCTATACCGGCTTAGTCGCTTGAAGGTGCTCATATGGATAAGATGTGCATATATGCGTTTATATATATGAGCGTCTTCGACTATACTATGTTCAAAAACTGACCCGTCCGTGTGGCTGCATGTGTGTGCTCTAATTAAGGCATCATGGGAGCAGGAGCGATTGCCGTAGGATTGCTGCACGCACCACGTGTTGCGCATCCGGCGCAGGTATGCACACGCATGGCTGTGCATACAGGATGGACGGAATTTTCCCCATCTTTGTTAGAGCTACCGTCAAAACTTACGAGCTTTCCTTTTTCCTCTCATAAGGCGGCTAGAGAAAGCCTTTCTTTTCGCGATCTACACAGTCGAGTCAGTGGATTCGTCTCTTCTCCACATGCCCTCCGGCGGCCGGTGGCGGAAAGGGAATTTCTGGTGCCTTGGATCTGGCTAGTAGATAGGTAGAGTTTCAGTCCTTACAGAGACGGCGTTTGGACGGATGACAACGTTTTTTTTTCGATTCAGTCTTCCAAATTTCGATCCTCCTCAAGTTCTTCCCTTGGTATGGATTAGACGGAGTTTTAGCATAGATTTCTGCCAGCTTCTCGGATGGCGAGGTTAGGATTTCTTGTTGTGCGTACGCAACGATGATACTTGGTGTCAGATTCTTCAGATCTATTCAAGGACTCAAGGGCGACGCCGTACTCCAGTGCGTTGATCCTTAGGGGCACACGTGCGAAGACTTAGGTCAAACCAAGTTCAGCAAACGAGAAAAGATGAGTTTAAACATCGTATTATTATGTCAATGAAAAAGAAAAATACAAATGAAGATGGACTTTAATAGTAAAAATGAATGACTATCGTGTGGTGTGATGGAATAACTTCTTATTTAGTGCAGATGAGTTGTCCAAGCGAGGCTCAAACTGAGGCGGCTCGTAACGGGGAGTATATCACATACTAGTATTATAACATTTGATTGCTTTATTAGTTATCATGCATGACATAAAGTAGTATAATATTTAATATTATACGGTATCATCATATGATACTACATTCTCTTTTTCCTCATTTAATTGTGTGTCACATTGCACGTTATGACATTTTTTCCCCCCGAAAAAACAGGAGCCCTTCAGGAGGTGGCTAGGGTTTTCGGGAGGACCTGTGGCGGCACCCGCCCGATCTGATCGACGGGGTGCAGGAAGCGTACACCTGATCGGCGATGGCCTCGCCTGCTGATCGGGGAATAAGGAGGCGCTCTCGCCCAGGGCGGCAAGGGCGAAACTTGCAGAGGCACTGGGGAAGATGGAAATCACAAACGAGGAAGCGACTCCTCTGGTTTTTGATGATCTTGACGAGGGGGCGCCGGAGAAGTGGATGTTAGCAGGAAAAATACTTCATCGACATACCCTACACATCCAGCTGGCATGGGGAAACCCTAAAGGTTTATCCTTCAAACCCATAGGGGAGAACATGTTTGTGGCGGAATTTGCATGCAAACTGGATCGTGATCGAGTGTGGGAGGGATCGCCATGGCACGTCAGAAAGAACGCAGTGATTCTATCTAAGTTTGAGGAGTGCATGCGCCCTTCCGAGTTGAAATTTGATAAGCTGCAGCTATGGGCCCGAGTTCTGAATCTCCCATTTAATCTTCGGGCGGAACCACGGAGCACAACAATCGATCACCAGATTGATAGACAAGCATCCTCGGTGCAGTTTGATCACACTGCTGGGTACCTAAGGGCGAGAGTCACTGTTGATGTTGATAAACCCTTGAGGAGGTGGATACTAATCGAGTCAAAGAGGAGAAAATGCATGGATCCTTATGATATTGTGTACGAGAATGTGCCACACTTCTGCTTCTCGTGTGGCAAACTAGGTCACTCGGATCTTTTCTGTGCTATGCCCGGAACAAGAGACGAGAATGGAGATCTTCCGTTTGGCAAAGGCCTACGGGCACATGATGAATGGAAGAAGACTACCTCTGGTGAAGGTTCGACGAGAGAGAACTCAACCTCCCACAAAAGTAAACCGGAGACGAAGAACTCGAGGACAGCGGCTAAGGGGACGATTGAAGTAACTTCTCTTGCAAAGAGTACTAGAAACCATCAGAAGAGGAAGGGAGGACCTCAGGTCCAGAACCAGATGTATAGGAAGGTCGATCGACCGCTCTTGACAGATTCCCCCCAACAAGATGAGGAGGGGACAGTGAATGTGATTGCTTCTCTCAATGGCTCGTCAGCGAGTTCTGAAACTGAGAGGGAGCCAAAGAAGAAGAAACCTACCCCGAGCAATTCGGAGACTTCGGTAGAGGCTGCGAGGCTGCCCTGCCCGGCATAATGAGTTGCTTGAGCTGGAATTGTCGAGGGCTTGGGAAACCATCGACAGTTCGAGAGCTTCGCAGTGTGGTGAAGCAGGAAGGGCCCGATCTCCTTTCTGTGATGGAGACAAAAATCCCAGCAAAAAGAGTAGAAAGTTTGCAGAATCTTCTTGGTTTTGCAGGATGCTTCGCAGTAAACAATACCGGCCTTAGTGGCGGTATTGGTTTGTTTTGGACGGATGAGTTGGATGTGCAGTTAAAACTGCAGTTCTTGTCATATCGACGTTTTGGTAAAGAAGAAGAACCGAGCCTCGAAGGAATGGAGGCTTATGAGTTTCTATGGAGCTCCAAAGGTGGAAGATCGACCACATAGTTGGAGGTTCCTCCGTACTCTCACTAGTACGCGTCGGTCCTAAACAAACGGTTTTTAACCCCTTTCCGCGACGGCATTTGGAACCGTCGCCAAGTGAGTGTGTGTGATAGGGTGTCCTTCCCACACGACCCAGAAATCGTCAGAGATAGGCCCTCCTGGGACCCAGGCTGGGGCCGTGTGCGATCGGGCGAGGCATCGAAACCCAATCATTTCCGTAGGTATGTACATCCCACACGGTAATCCGAGAAAATTATTTTCGTATGTATGTACATCCCACACGGTGAGTCCTAGAAAAACATTTCTGTTCGTATGTATATCACACACAGTCAATCCAAGGAATACGTTTCTGTTTTTATGTACATCCCACACAGTCAATCCAGGGAAAATGTTTTCGTTCGGATGTACATCCTACACAGTTTTTTGTATACGCTCGTGTGTGAAAGGTATAACTATCAGACATGCTCTACCTTGGTTAACTGTTTGCTTTCATGCATTAACTACATCACACACGATTTGATGTAGAAAACTGTGTGGCATTGGGCTATCCATCACAAGCGCTTTTACTGCTAGGACCGTTTGCAAAGTTCCATGACCATCTGTTCTTTTTTTATTTTTGCCTGTAATTTATTATTCTAATTGGAAATTTTGAAATATGAAACGTGCAATTCGAATTCTCAGCACAATGGTTCAACAATGAATCCATAAATAAAATTTCCAGTACAATATGTTCAGTAATTACAGGATTAGGCAACAATTAACTATGATGAACCACAATATTTAAAGGCGGTAAAGGTGAAGAGACAAGTGTAAATCATTTTGACTGCCGACGGTGTTGAAGAAGCAGAATGCCCATAATGTGCCTTCCTGCATGCCATAGGCACGAACCAATTTTGTCCAACCCCTTGTGACGATCGTCCGCCATCCTTCACCGCCTTCGGGAAGACTTCTAGAGCATTATCATGGTAGCATGAATTATATACTTTAACCTTAGTTGCCTCCACTCCGGGTGAGGGAGTCCGGGATTAAGGGGGTGTTCGGATAGCCGAACTATACCTTCAGCCGAACTCCTGGACTATGAAGATACAAGATTGAAGACTCCGTCCCGCGTCCGTAAGGGACTTTCCTTGGCGTGGAAGGCAAGCTTGAAGATACAGATGTTCAGGTCTCCTACCATTGTAACCGACTTTATGTAACCCTAACCCTCTCCGGTGTCTATATAAACCGGAGGGTTTTAGTCCGTAGGACGACATACACGTCAACAATCATACCATAGGCTAGCTTCTAGTGTTTAGCCTCTCTGATCTCGTGGTAGATCAACTCTTGTAATACCCATATCATCAATATTAATCAAGCAGGACGTAGGGTTTTACCTCCATCGAGAGGGCCCGAACCTGCACTAGTAGAAAACAGGGCTATGGTCCAGGCCGGCTTAGCCCATTAGTCCCGGTTCAGTCTAGAACTGGGACTAATGTGAGCATTGGTCCCGGTTCGTGCGGCTAAGGCATTAGTCCCGGTTCATCTAGACCTTTTGGTCCCGGTTGGTGGGATGAACCGGGACCAATGGGCCTCGCTCCTGGCCCAAAACCATTGGTCCCGGTTCGTGCCACAAACCGGGACTAAAGGTTAAACCTTTAGTCCCGGTTTGAAGCACGAACCGGGACTAATGGGGATGAGACCTTTAGTCCCGGTTCGTGCCACGAACCGGTACTAAAGGTCCCATTTTCAAACTCTACCCCCCCCCCCCCCCCCCCCCCGTGGACCGCCTTTTCAGTTTTTTAAAAAATAAAAGAAAATGATGGAAATGTCAAAAAAATAAAAGAAAATAAGTTTCACATGTGATATGTGGTCTAGTTGTTGGGAAAATTTACAAATATGAATTTCGACTTTATTTACAAAATCTCTCTGGAATTTGTAAAATGGGCATAACTTTTGCATACGAACTCGGATGAAAAAAAAAATTATATGAAAAATCATCTACTCGAAAAGTTACATCCGATGGAGACCGCCTACGGCCTGTTTGCAAATTTCTAGAATCCTCAAATTCCAAAAGGAAAAAAAGTTATGCTCAAATTTCAGTTTTTTTAAATTTTTAGTAAATCTGGTCAAACTATGGTCAAACTACTTATTCAAGAAGTATTAGTGTTACTAAATAATTATTCAAGAATATTAGTGTTATTAAATAATTATTTCACCTTTTTTGAATTTTGGTCAAATCTGGTCAAACTATGGTCAAACTGTGGTCAAACAATGGTCAAACTACTTATTCAAAAATATTAGTGTTACTAAAAAATTATTGTTTTTTAGAACAATAGTTTTAAACTCAAACAGTGAAATATGTGAATTCATGCTCAAGCTAAATTCCTGAGGGTTAATAGGATTGACATCTTACTGTTGTCAGGAAAACAACAAGTGCAGACTTGGAAACGAGGGAGAATAGAACCCGGAAGTTAAGCGTGCTCAAGCTGGAGTAGTGAGAGGATGGGTGACCGTTCGGGAAGTGAGATGATTTGGAATGATGAGGGGTGATTAGAGATTAAATTGAGCAGTGATGTGGGGTGATTAGAGATTAGAGGTTAAAATAATTCACAAAAAAAATCAGGAAATTTCCTTTAGTACCGGTTGGTGTTACCAACTGGGACTAAAGGACTTTAGTCCCGGTTCCAGAACCGGGACTAAAGGCCCTTACGAACCGGGACTAAAAGCCCTTTTTCTACCAGTGCTGGGTAAAACTTCGTGTCCCCTGCCTCCTGTTACCATCCGGCCTAGACGCACAGTTCGGGACCCCCTACCCGAGATCCGCCGGTTTTGACACCGACATTGGTGCTTTCATTGAGAGTTCCTCCGTGTCGTTGCCATTAGGAAGGATGCCTCGCCTCGTCTTTAAAGACGGCACCGTTGCTAAGGGAGCTTTGGCTGTCGACCAAACCCTCCGGCTAGGTGGTTTTCTTATGACCACCTGTTCGGCTTCTACGCCGACGATGACCTCTCGAGCCATCGAAAGCAATCTTCATGTCAACTCGGAACTTGCCGAGCAGTTAAATCCAATAGAGCTTTCCTCCATAAACGAGCTCTTGGATCGCTTCGCCGCCCCGGGAGTCACTACGGATTACGACCAGATTGGGCCTAAAACCGATCTGAGAGAGATTAACTCTCCCCAAGCCACCCATCACGTTGCCGTGGTAGAGGGACAGCGCGGCGACCCTTCATCTATCCTAAGGACTCGCTACGTCCGGATAACCGATCCCTCCAAGCCGGATGTCCGCGGAGGGGAGGATATCACTCAAGACCGGAACCCAGAATCAGGCGACGGACTGGATTCATTGGACGACATCCAGGAATCCAAACTTTCGAGTTCAGAAATTCCTCGGCCTCTGAGCCTCAGAAGGGGCAAGGCTTCGGATTCAATTCCACCCACCCACCCGAATATTAGCGATCTATCCCAAATCAGGCAAGAGCCCAAAGAAACAGTACATCATTACTGGGCCAGATTCCTCCTGGTTATGCATAGGATAAAGGGCTGCCGCGAGGAAGACGCAATTTCATCTTTC
The DNA here is from genome assembly GCF_003073215.2 of Triticum urartu. Classification (NCBI taxonomy): domain Eukaryota; kingdom Viridiplantae; phylum Streptophyta; class Magnoliopsida; order Poales; family Poaceae; genus Triticum; species Triticum urartu. Next base: position 686,170,443 of record NC_053028.1, read on the forward strand.
TGCAATAATTGTACGGACAAGGGAATACTCAACGCCATAAGTCGCGGCGATATTACACGCTTCGTTGACTTAGCGTCCATAGTATGAAAGTACTATGCGATGGAAAGCGCCTGGAAAACCGAAACAAAATTTTGGGACAATCCGGCCCTTAATGCAAGCCCAGTCCGAAATAAAAGGGTGCATCATCGCCAGACACCCGGGTCAAACACCAAAAGGCAAAAACCCTCTACAGGGCATGGAACCGTACTGGAAGGATGGCTTAATAGACCCTGTAAAATTCATAGTACAGAGGACTCCAGACCAACTCACAGCCTTAGAGCATGTTGGATACTCCGGCAGGTGGCCAAAATTGGCGAAAACCTCCTAATCCCGGAGGCCACAGAAAGCCACCCCAGAGACACCAATACGGTATTAACAGTCTTCGAGACCTTCGCATAAAAAGGACACTCCGCAGCCTTGCCGAAGTCTACCAAGTAGCAACAATAAACCCATGGAGTGACACGGCCATTACCTTCAACGCCAGTGATGAACCTAAATTCCGAACAGCCCGAGCACCAGCCGCATTGGTCCCCAGTCCAATAGTGGACGACTTTCGTCTCACCAAGGTACTCATGGACGGCGGCAGCGGATTGAACCTCATCTATGAGGAAACTCTCCAAAAAATGGATATAGACTGGAACCGCATCAAGCGAAGCAGCACAACCTTTAGAGGAATAATCCCCAGTCGGGAAGCGCGCTGTACAGGAAAAATCACACTAGATGTGGTGTTCGGCACGCCGGACAATTACAGGTCTGAAGAAGTCACGTTCCACGTGGCCCCGTTCAGCAGTGGTTATCACGCTTTGCTAGGGCGGGAAGCATTCACAATCTTCCAAGCAATACCCCATTACGGGTACATGAAGCTCAAGATGCTCGGGCGTAACGGGATCATCACTCTCGCTAGTGATCCGGATGTAGCACTCCGCGCCAAAAACAAGACAGCCGCACTGGCCCTCGAGGCACTATCCGAAGCCCTAGCGGCCGAGGAACTGACTACGCTGCGCTCTACCATGAATAGGGACGACGTGGTACTCGACAAAAGATCCAAGTCCACCTCCTTTAAACCAGCGGACGAAATAGTCAAATTCCAAGTCCATCCAACGGACCCAACAAAACAGCTTCCATCGGGGCGTAGTTAAACCCTGATGTCGACGCCGCCTTGCGAGAGTTCCTACGGGAGAACTGGGACATTTTCTCCTGGCATCCTTCAGACATGCCAGGAATCCCACGCAGGCTGGCCGAGCACAGCTTAAATATCCAAACATGATTCAAACCTGTCAAACAGGCTCTTCGGCGTTTTTCCAAACCTAAGAGACATGCTATGGGAGAGGAGCAAGCAAAGCTATTAGAGGCCGGATTCATCAGAGATATAAAACATCCGGACTAGCTAGCAAACCTGGTGATGGTACCAAAGAAGGACAAATCCTGGCGCCTGTGTGTCGATTTTAAAGACCTCAACAAGGCTTGCCCAAAGGATCCCTTCCCTCTCCCCCGCATCAATCAAATTATCGATGCCACCGCAGGACACGATTCATTGTGTTTCCTCGACGCATATTCTGGCTACCATCAAACCAAGATGGCAGAATCATACGAAGCCACAACGGCATTTATCACACCATACGGGCCATTCTGCTTCAACACGATGCCCTTCGGGCTCAAAAACGCCGGCGCAACATATCAGCGCATGATTCAGACATGTCTGGCAAGCCAGATCGGTAAAACAATGGAGGCATACGTAGATGATGTGGTCGTCAAAACAAGACATGTTGAATCTCTAGTAGACGACTTGAGGCTCACATTTGATAATCTCCGAACATACGACATCAAGCTCAACCCGGAAAAATGTGTTTTCGGCGTTCCAGCCGGAAAGCTCTTGGGCTTCATTGTATCCAATAGAGGAATTGAAGCAAATCCAGCCAAGATCCGAGCTCTGTCGCAATTGGATATCCCAAAGGACCTCAAACAAATACAAAAGCTAACCGGATGTGTGGCGGCTCTAAGCCGCTTTATCTCCCGCCTGGGAGAAAAGGCCCTTCCCCTTTACTGCCTCCTTCGGCGCACCGAACACTTCAAATGGACGGACGCAGCAACGACCGAACTCGACGAAATAAAAGCCATACTGGCAACAAACCCAGTCCTGGCCGCGCCAAACACCGGCGAACCAATGCTATTGTACATCGCAGCAACACATCAGGTTGTAAACGCAGTACTCGTCGTCGAACGAGAAGCAGACGGACACAAATTCCCCCTTCAAAGGCCTATTTATTATGTTTCCACTGTCCTCACTCCCTACAAATCATGGTACCCGCATTATCAAAAGATTGCGTACGCGGTATTCATGGCATCCCGGAAGCTACGACACTACTTTCAAGAGTGTTCGATAACAGTAGCCTCGGAAGTACCACTTAACGACATTATCAACAACCGTGACGCAACGGGCCAGATTGCGAAATGGGCCATCGAGCTCCTCCCATTCGACATAACTTATAAGCCACGACGAGCCATCAAGTCACAAGTTTTGGCCGATTTCGTCACAGAATGGATGGAGGCCGAACTCCCTAAAGAGTACGGCACATATTCAAATTGGATCATGCATTTCGACGGCTCCAAAATGTTGGCCGGACTGGGGGCTGGTGTCGTTCTGACGTCCCCCACAGGAGACACAGTTCAATACGTACTACAGATTCTGTACACGGACCCCAACAACGCAGCCGAATATGAGGCCCTTCTACATGGTCTCTAGATGGCAGTATCCATGGGCATCCAACGCCTAGAGGTGCGCGGGGACTCGAACCACGCAATATCCCAAATAAACGGAGACTTTGATGCCAAGGATCCGAAAATGGCAGCTTACCGCAATGCCGTCCTAAAAATGTCAGCTCGGTTCGAGGGGCTTGAACATATAGCCCGGGAAAATAATCAGGCGGTAGATGTCCTGGCACGCATCGGCGCAAAACGCGACGTAGTCCCCCCCCCAACATCTTCTTGGAAAGGCTTTTTAAGCCATCCGTGGCATGGGAAGGGGAGCCGAACAATAACAGCCCGGACCCAACCACACCGCTCGACTCCGAACATTCTGACACAATCGGTGGCTCTGCCATTGAAGTAACACCTTCATCCCTGTAAGTGCATCTGGTGCCACCCCTAGTTGGTTTTGGAGTATTGACGACAAACCTAGTTGAGGGACTAATGTGTTTGTGAGAATTGTAGGATAACATAGGTAGAAGTCCCTCATTGATTCGGTTTTCCTACCAGAGATGACCCCTAAAAATGTATGAAGACATTGAAGTCAAAGGTGGTATATGAAGATATTCACATTGAAGACTATGACAAGAGAAGACACCACATGAAGCCTATGGAGCTCGAAGACTTAGATCTTTCGTAGTTCTTTTTCTTTTGTGTTGAGTCATACGAACCACCGTACTATTAAGTGGGGTCCAAGAGAACTAGTCAGACTGACTGAAGTGATGCCTAACCAAAAACCTATGTCTTCGAGTGAAGACTATGAGAGTGAATCTTGTCCAGAGTCGGACAAGTCAGCTTTGCTTGTAGCCCAAGTAAAGTTGCTGTGTGTGTTTGAAATCTGACCGTTGGAACACGTGTCAGTTCCTTAGTGACCCAGGGTCATTTAGGACAAATCAGGTCGGGTTGCCAAGTGGCTATAAATAGCCCACCCCCCCACAACCATAAACGGCTGGCTGCTCAGATTGAGAGTACGACTTTTGTCGTTTGAGAGAAACCCACCTCGAAGCCTTTGAGAGAGAATTCCTTGCGAGGATAAAGCCCTAACCACCCAGAGCCAGAGAGAATTGGGCATCACTTAAGTCTTCTTGTCTGTGTGATCTGAAGACTTATTACACTTGAGGACTGTGCATCCTCCAGCCGGTTAGGCGTCGCGTTCTGAGCATCCAAGAGACATCGTGGATTGCCGGTGAACAAAGTCTGTGAAGGTTTGGGAGTCTACCTTGAAGACTTACCAGAGTGATTGGGCGAGGTCTGTGTGACCTTAGCTCAAGGGGAATACGGTGAGGACTGGGTGTCCTGAGCTGCGTGTTCAGGACTGGGTGTCCGGGACTGTGTGTCCTAAGGTTTGAATACCTAGCCGCCCCAACCAGACGTACAGTTGTCACAACAACTGGAACTGGTCCAACAAATCATTGTCTTCAACGAGTCACTGGTTTCATCTTCCCTTCCCTTTACTTACTGTTGCTCCTTGTGAAGTCATTGTATGTTTGCACTATCTTTTGTCTTCACTGAGTGACTGCATGTTCTATATGGCTTCATAATATCTTCCTACCTGATCCTTACTACATTGCTGCTATTAAGTCATTGTGCTTTCACTTCATTGAATACTTGACTATGGCTTGTCTAGTGTAGTCTACCTTCCGCTGCATGGTAATAGGTTTATTTCTATCATTTGTCTTCATAACTTCCACGTTTTGAAGACTTTCATAAAAATCGCCTATTCACCCCCCCCCCTAGTCGATATAACGCACTTTCAATTGGTATCAGAGCCTGGTGCTCCCTTGTTCTGTGTGATTCGGTTTAACCACCTGGAGTTTTAGCTATGTCGACTGCAGGGATAATTAAAGTCTCCGTTGCGTGCCCCGTCTTTGATGGAACTGAATATCCCTACTGGAAGAATAAGATGCACATGCATCTTGAAGCCATTGATGTCGACGTATGGTATGTCGTCGAAAACGGAGTTCCCAAGGCTGGAGAAGGTGTCACTGCTGCTGACGTCAAGAAATTTGTTCAACTGGACTCTACTGCCAAGAATATCATCTTTGGTCACCTGACCAAAGGACAGTATGGCCGTGTGAGTGCTTTGAAGACATCTAAGCTGGTCTGGGACTGGCTCTCCAAGGTCAATGAAGGCATCTCAACCCAGAGAGATCAGAGAATCAGTGTCCTTCGCAACCTCTTCAACCGCTTCAAGCGAAATGACAATGAGAATGTCCAGCACACTTTTGACCGACTCACTGACATCACAAATGAGCTTCAAGCCCTCGGCGCTACTGAGATCACCAAACATGAAGTCGTCAAGACACTACTGAGATCACTTGATAGTTCGTTTGACATCCTAGCCCTAATGATTCAAGAACGTCCTGATTTCAAGACACTCGATCCATCTGACATACTTGAGAGGCTCAACACACATGAGTTTCAGCTTTGTGAGAAAAGAGATATCTACGGTCCAAACTATGGGCGAACTCGTGCCTTGAAGGCAAAAGCTGTCTCCTCATCTGAAGAAGAATCTGACAGCAGTTCTGATGATCCTGAAGACATTGGAAGAGAACTTGCTATGCTTGTGAAGAAGTTCCAAAAATTCACCAAGAAGAAAGGCTTCAGAAAGTCTTCCCGATCAAGCTCAAGGAATGATGAAGCTTCTGCTCACGACTACAAGAAGAAAACATGTCACAAGTGCAAGAAACCTGGCCACTTCATCTCCGAGTGTCCACAGTGGGACAATGAGAACAAAAAGAAGAAGAAGAGCAAGGAATATGACTCTGATGACAAGAAGAAGAAGAAATACTCAAAGTCTTTGTCCAAGTCTTCCTCAAAGTCTTCATCACACAAGAAGAGCTCATCTGGCAAGGCACATGCTTTTGTTGGCAAGGAAATGGACTCGGAGGAGGAGTCCGCTTCTGAGGAGGCGGAGGTGGAGTCTGAGGAGGAGTCTGATTCAGGCGTCGCAAGTCTGGCTACAGCATACGTTGCCAAGTCCATCTTCAATAGTGAAGACAATGACCTCGTCACCGACACCGATGCAATTGACAAGGACTACTCCGCTTCTACCTACTGCTTCATGGCACGCGGTGCCAAGGTAAACACACGCACTACTCACTATCAAACATCTAGTGACGATGACTCTGATTGTGTTTCAAAACCCAGCTACAAAACACTTGCTAAAATTGCAACTGAACAGCAGAAAGCTATGGAACATATTCAAAAACTGTTAGACAGAAGCGATGATCTGTTAGGTGCTGAAATGACTCGATCTGAATCCTTAATTGAAGACATAAAAAATCTTCACATTAAGTATCAGGAACTTGAAAGTCGTCATGAAACTCTCTCAACAACTCATGAAAAGCTTTCCTATGATTATCTTCAAAGGAAGCAAGATCTTGAGAAATTGAGAGCGGTTCATGAAGATCTTCAAAAGGAAAACGAGTCACTTCACTCCAAACAGATCAGTCCCGCTCAGGAAGGATTTGAACCACCATGTCTTAAATGCATTGAGCGTGATAATGCTACTTCTGTTGCTGAATGTTCTACTGCTACTACTGTTGCAATATCTTCAACTTTTGATGTGGTAACTAACCCCTCTGCTGAGGATACCACTGCTATTGCTGATGAGAATGTTAGGTTGAAGACATTGCTTGAAACAGGGATGTACAAAAGTCTTAAAGGGCATCAGACACTATGTGATGTCCTCAAAAAGCAGATTCTGAACCGAAACCCGAGGAAAGAGGGTGTTGGGTTCGTAAGGAAAATGAATGCTGATGGCTCTTACTGGAAACCTGAGCAGTACCCCAAAACCATGTGGGTTGCTGCAAAGGAACCTTCAGCAGACCCATCCAATCTATCTGGCTTCACCTGTGCTAACCCCATTATCATTGATGAATCCTTTGATGCAAACTATATACTGTTTAAGAATCAGAATGGTGAAGTGTTTGCCAGGTACATTGGTACTAACTGCAGGAATGGACCGCCTATGAAGAATATCTGGGTTTCGAAAAGGTGTCTGGAGAATCTTCCTGTGAATTTCATCATGATACCTCACGTGAAGAAGACAAACCTCAGACCAAAGGCTTCATACGGTCCAAAGGCTTCATACAGACAGAGGACTCACCTGAGTCGCACTAACGCAAATGTTTTGTAGGGAAACCATACTCAGGCATATGAATATGAGAGCGGTTCATCAAACCGCCATGTTCATAAGACCAAGAACTATTCTGCTTATTCTTATGAGTACTATTGTCCGCCTGCAAGACTGTTTGCTAGGGCTCCAAAGCCAAAATTCTCAGATGCTGCACTTAGACTTATTGCTTCTCAGCCACCCTTGAAGATGTGGGTGGCTAAGAAAGCTTAACTCTCTTTTGCAGGGAAAGGTCTCCAGCAGAAAACCAAAATCGTCTGACGCCATTGCTGGGGACCTTAAACATCTTGTAGGGCGCAAGATCAAATGCCCGAATGGTCTTCTATGTACTTCATTCCTGAATCGCTTGCTACTCTCCCTATTAGTCCTAATCTGGATCTAAGCTTTCATAACCCATTGGTTCATCAAATGTTTTTGCTTCACAATGCTCTTGGTGAAGCCTATCCCCCTAACTGCACTGTAGGGTACGACACCAGCGTCTTCAGAATGGATTATTGATAGTGGGTGTACAAATCACATGACTGGCAAAAGAAGTCTTCTTATGGACTCAACCTTACGTCCATCCGACAAGAGCCACATCACATTTTCTGACACTGGTAAAAGTAAGGTATTGGGTCTAGGTAGAGTTGCAATCTCAAGGGATCAACACATGGACAAAGTCATGCTTGTTGAATCCCTTGGCTTCAACTTAATGTCTGTCTCAATGCTTTGCGATTTGAACATGATTGTAATATTTGGAAAATATCGTTGCCTTATACTAATGGAATCTGACAAGTCTCTAGTGTTTGAAGGGTATCGAAAAGATGATCTGTACATAGTAGATTTCTCAGCAGGACCACAGCTTGCCGTATGTCTTCTAGCAAAAGCTTCAGAATGTTGGCTCTGGCATCGGAGGCTTGGGCATGCTGGCATGAGGAACCTCCACACCCTTGCGAAGAAGAAGCATGTCATAGGCATCGAGGGCATCAAGTTCAAGAAAGACCACTTATGCGGTGACTGTGAAGCAGGGAAGATGACGAGGGCCAAACATACTTCGAAGACAATCATGACCACTACTCGACCCTTCGAACTGCTTCACATGGATCTTTTCGGTCCCACTCATTACTCAACTCTTACCACTACTGCATGCCTCTATGGCTTCGTTATTGTTGATGATTACTCTAGATACACTTGGGTGCACATAATCCTTTACAAGACTGAAGTGCAGGATGTCTTCAGACGCTTCGCCAATCGAGTTATGAACAATTATGGCGCCAAGATAAAGCACATCAGAAGTGACAATGGCACTGAATTCAAGAACACTGGCCTTGATACATATCTTGATACCTTGGGCATCACACATGAATTCTCAGCCCCGTACACGCCACAGCAGAATGGCATCGTCGAACGCAAGAACAGAACACTCATTGAGATGGCCAGAACGATGCTAGATGAATACAAGACCCCAAGAAAATTCTGGCCTGAAGCCATTGATACTGCATGCCATACAATCAATCGTGTTTATCTTCACAAGCTTCTAAACAAGACATCTTATGAGCTCCTTACTGGCAAGAAGCCAAATGTCAGTTACTTCAGAGTATTTGGCGCAAGGTGCTGGATCAAGGACCCACATCACACCTCAAAGTTTGCACCAAAAGCACATGAGGGTTTTATGCTTGGATATGGAAAGGATTCGCACTCCTACAGAGTCTTCAATCTCTTTCATTACAAAGTGGTTGAAACAGTGGATGTGCGGTTCGATGAGACCAATGGTTCACAAAGAAAGCAACTGCCAAATGTGCTAGATGAAGTTCCATCCAGTGAATCAATCAAGCTAATGGGAACTGGAGAAATTATACCTTCTGAAGCTCATCCTGAAGAAGAACTTATCATCTCAGCACCTGATCAATATGAAGACAATGCTCAGCCTGAAGACATTCCTTCTAACAACGACAATGATCATCAAGAGCAAAGTCTTCGCCCTGTACATCCTCGCGTTGCCAATGAAGTGCAGATTGAAAGAATAATTGATAGCATCAATGCACCCGGTCCACTCACTCGTTCAAGGGCAACTCAGCTAGCAAATTTCTGTGGGCACTTCGCATTCGTCTCAATAACAGAACCCAAGAACGTTGAAGAAGCCTTCATGGAACCTTAATGGATTCAAGCTATGCAAGAAGAGCTTCAACAGTTTGAGCTGAATAATGTATGGGAACTAGTTAAGCGTCCTGATCCACGGAAGCACAATATAATAGGCACCAAATGGATATACCGCAACAAGCAAGATGAGCATGGTCAAGTTGTCAGAAACAAAGCTCGTCTCGTTGCTCAAGGATATACTCAAGTGGAAGGCATTGACTTCGATGAAACATTTGCTCCTGTGGCTAGACTTGAAGCCATACGCATACTGCTGGCCTATGCAAATCATCACAACATACTTCTATATCAAATGGATGTGAAGAGTGCTTTTCTCAATGGCAAGGTTGAAGAAGAAGTGTATGTTGCACAACCGCCTGGCTTTGAAGATCCAAAACATCCTGACATGGTATACAAGCTCAACAAGGCACTGTATGGCCTCAAACAAGCTCCTCGGGCCTGGTATGACACACTCAAATACTTCCTGAAGAGCAAAGGCTTCATACCTGGTTCCCTAGACCCCACTCTCTTCACGAAGACATATGACAGTGAACTGTTTGTGTGCCAAATATATGTGGATGACATTATCTTCGGCTGCACCAATCAGAAGTACAGTGAAGAGTTTGGATATATGATGCAAGAGCAATATCAGATGTCCATGATGGGAGAGCTGAAGTTCTTCCTCGGTCTTCAAATACGACAACAACGCAACGACATCTTCATATCTCAAGAGAAGTATCTCAAAGATTGCCTGAAGAAGTTCGGTATGCAAGACTGCAAAGGCTTCACAACACCAATGCCAGCCAAACATCATCTGGGTCCCGACGACAATGGTAAAGAGTTCGATCAAAAGGTATACCGCTCCATGATTGGTTCTTTACTTTATCTATGTGCATCTAGGCCAGATATTATGCTTAGTGTTTGCATGTGTGCTCGATTTCAAGCGGCACCAAAGGAGTCGGATCACTTAGCTGTGAAGCGAATTCTTCGATATTTAGCTCACACCCCAACTCTAGGATTATGGTATCCAAAGGGCTCAGAGTTTGATCAGGTTGGATTCTCGGATGCTGATTATGCTGGTGACAAAGTTGATCGCAAGTCTACATCAGGCACATGTCACTTTCTGGGACGATCACTTGTATGTTGGTCTTCAAAGAAGCAGAACTGTGTATCTCTCTCCATTGCTAAATCTGAATACATTGCTGCTGGATCTTGCTAGGCTCAGCTTCTGTGAATGAAGCAAACACTCAAGGACTATGGCATTCATCTGAAGCAAGTGCCACTTTACTGCGACAACGAAAGCGCCATCAAGATCGCCAACAACCCAGTTCAGCACTCAAAGACAAAGCACATTGAAATTCGTCATCACTTTCTCATAGATCATGTTGTGAAGGAAGATATTGATATCATACACGTCAACACTGAAGAGCAATTGGCAGATATCTTCACTAAGCCCTTGGATGAGAAGAGATTTTGCAAGTTACGGTGTGAGCTAAATATCCTGGAATCCTCAAATGTCCTGTGATCAGGCACACATCCTAACCCTTATGCATATTGATGACTTAGATGTGCAACACATGAAGTAAAGTATATCTTCAATCAATGAAGACATACATTCTAAGTGTGAATACATTAATGTGGAATTTGACTTCAGAGCGCCACGATAATTGTGCGCCGTGTCTGGGTCTAATACTTCCTATACGGTGGGTAGCGCCACCACCAAATGTTCTATTTTCAAGTGTTTCACTCATGGCGTTACCTTGCAATGTCTTCACATTTGGTTTGGCTTCTATCTCAACATATCTTCATGATTATCTTCACTATGTTGATTATGTAGATATATATATATATTAGTGTTCTGTCCTCTACAGCATTCACTTATAGCTATGTCTTCATTGTTGAATCTTTTGAACTAAGTGAATGTGATCGGACCCTAACCTCTCTATGCTTTCTATCTCAAATTCTATCTCTCCAAATCATATGCATTCTATTGAAACTGTCGAATGTCTTCTCTGCGTCCTTGTCAGCAGAAGATACGGAGACAACCATTAAGTCCATTTTCAATGCTCATTCCTCCACATGAAACCCGGAGAAGTAGGAACGACCACCCGACAATCAAGGCATGCGTGGGACATGGAACAAACCCCAAAATTCCGCATAATGGCCACGTGTTCCTCAGATGCGAATCGCCAGGGGCACCTGTGTAATAGCGCAGTGCCGCCCATGTACCTATAAATACACACTTCACAGCGGTCATTATCTCTTCTTCCACTCTCGCACGAACCCTAGTGCCACCGCTAGCCCTCGACGACGCCGGCGACGAAGCGCTTCGCTGCCGCAACCTCTCCGACGCCGTCTTCATGCCGACCGCGGACATCGTCCTCTCCGCCGTCGCCGTAGGTGTCCTCCGTCGCCAAGTTAGGGCACGGAAGATTGAACTGCTTGGCCTCATCTTCCACTTCGTCTAGCAATTCTTAGTGTGGTAAATAAAACTTCCTTTTTACAGCACCGTTGATCCTATGGATTTTTCACTTTCTACCACAAGCAGTTTCTATTCACACAAGTTAGATCTCTCTCATACTGCATCTCATAACATGCCTAGTATATTCACTTATGCTTCACAAAGTAGTTAGATTCCTCACTTGTACTGATCTGTGGATTCGTACAAATCTGGAACCAACTCCTTATCTATGAGTGAATGTCTTCGCAAAATGAGGTCAATGTCTTCTAAACTGATTTATCTTCAAAATCTTCTGAGAATGCATATGACCTCTTCCCCTTCCCTCGCACCTTAATGCTGTCACAGGTACATGTCCGTGGGAGAATCCTTTGGTTCTCATAGTCTGCATTCATTTGCAGAATTCTTACAGCATCACATTAATTCTCCCGAAGCCAGTTCCTGTTGGTCCAGCAAGCGAAAACCTTTGAAGCCTTTGAACGTGTTGAAGCCTTTCAAGTTAAAGTTTATGGCTTCAGAGAAAGCAGCAAGGAAGGGTGGTAGAAAGCATCATGGAGAAACATCCAGAGATCTGCCAGATGAACTCTCAGAACTGTACAAGACAGATCCTGAAGAGGATTACAATCAGCGCAAGACCCGAATCCAATGGATTCAAAGATATTGGGCAGAACAATGGTTCAAATACCGATTTGTAACCCAAGAATATGCTGAGAAAAATGTCATCAAGAGACCGTGGGGAGACATCCAATACAAGAATCTTCTACCCAGGTCCAGAGATGAAGCCATTGCTCAAGGCTTCTATCCCTGCATGGTCCGTGGGCCACAGCCAGCTGATGCACACCCATCGTCACTACTATGGTGTCGTGACGACAATCTGTTCAAGCGCAACTTTCAGTTTGCCCAGAACTCAGCGAAGCAGAACAAGAAGACTTTGGGGTTAGACTTCAACCCTGGTCCCTCAGCACCAAGGGCAGATGGCACACGAGATGCAGAACCCAATGTCATCGGTCCTTTCTCCAACCTTGAAGGCCTCATCACCCGCATCTTAGTTCAAGGGACTGCAGTGAATGAGCCTGCAGCTGACGCTGAATCAGAAGAAGCTCCTGCAGCACCAAAGACAAAGAAGATGAAGAAGCCTAAAGCTTCAAAGCCTGCCCCCTCATCAAAAATCTCAAGGGCGTAGCCACTGGCAACTGCACCTCCTGAAGACAGTGTGCAGTCCGAAGACTTATCTCGCGTCTCCAAGCCCCAGAAAGTCAAGATGCCTCTGCCTCACACCAGACAAGAGCTAACTGCTGCTGCCATTCTGCGCAATGACGACATTGATCTGTCAAGTGATGAAGATCTAGTAGATGACGCTCTTGAGCAACTCATCAAGAGCAAAGAAGAAGCAGAAATCTTCAATGATCTGCCTCTCTTTGATGTGACCATCATCCACAACTTCATTGACGAGTAGTTTGACACGCCAAACATCAGCTTTGAAGATCTGCAGCTACCAATTGGCCTCAGTGTCGCCTTCCAAGGCGCCATTGCTTTAGAACTCGCTATTGCCCAGCGCATTGTTGAACTGAAGCAAAAGATTGACTATGAAAAGGCTCAGTTCAAGAAGCATATGGCCAAGCTCAGCGTGCAGGAAGTGAAGAATTTCAAGAGTATGATGCACGAGCTCAAGGAAGCCTTTGTAAAGAAACATGCAGAAGCTCAGGGTTCGCGTGAGCGCATGAAGACTCTGGCTGACAAATGTGTGCAAGCCTACAATGAAGCTGAGAAGCGCAAGGACCTTGGGCGTCCTGGCATCGACCCCAGGATGGCCGCAAAGAAGAAGAAGAAGCCTGCTACGGCTGAACCTGACGCACCAAGGCAGGAAGCACTTGCTATTGTCTTCCCAACTAAAATGACTGGCTCGAAGCCAAAAAGCCGGTCAACAGCTTCAGAGCTCAAGAAGACAAGGACTGCTGAGGCTGAAGCTAGGAAGAGGAAACATTCTGAAGCCTCTCCAACTGCCCCCTCCAAGAAGAAGAGGAAGACCAAGAAAGATCGGGCAGCTCCCACAGAGCCCTTGATAGTTGAACCCATTTCTATGGTCTATCCTGAAGTTGAACGCCAACTGACTATCCATGAGCCTGCTTCCATAGAGGCTCATGAAGCTGAAGACTTTCCAGCAGCTGATCCCATCACTGTTGAAGACATTGGTCAACATGACAATGTAGAAGATGGTGCAGTCCTTCTTTAGAACAGCGAACTCATCAGCATTGGTCGTCCACTGACGCCAATTGCACAGGATGCTTCATGGGCAGACCGCCCACAAGAGGAAGAAGACTATGAGGCCCAACCCACTCCAACTCCACAGGCGTCACCTGCGTTGCGCAGGCTTCGCAAAGGTCCAAGGCCTCAAGTCTCTGCTGAAGACAATCCGGCTGCATCAGCCGCGGAAGATGAAGTCCCACAAGTTGCCACTCCACTGTCCCACCAAGAAGCAGTTCTCAAGGAGAACGTGCTTGAAAATCTTGCGGCTGCCACAACCACCAATGAAGCTAATGTGGAGCCCTCCCCAACGGAAAAAGAAGACAGCGAAGCCACTGATCCCGTCACTTCTGTTCCTGAGTCTGCTGCCGGTCCACAATTCGACTATCATGTTGAGCACAGGCCTCATGTACAGAAGCCAATCCCAAGATTGCCAAGGTTCCCAGGTCCTGCATCAGCACCTGGCTCCTTCAATATCAATGGCTTCAGGGCAGACAACACATTCTTCGATAGCTCCAGGAACCCCTACTCAAGGGAAAGGATATCATCTGATCGGTTCTGGAGCTATCCTCAGCGAAGCTATTACTCATGCATTCTTTACAACCAAGGTCGCATCTTCCCACACAAGCGCCTTGACATTGAAGCCATAGCTGGTCTGCCCTGTCTGGAAGAAGCTTTGGATTGCTTCAAGGAAGTTGGACTGCTGCCGTTCGTTACTGACCAAGAGCATTGGAATGAAGAGCTGCTGCTCCAATTCTATGCCACACTTCACATCCGCGGGTACAGCAGAGATCCGAAGACTTGGGTCCTGGAGTGGATGACCGGAAATGTTCATCACGAAGCCAATGCATTTGATATCATTGAGCTCACTGGTTTGCCCACTCCTGGCGATCTCTACGAGCATGGCTGTCAGCTGCATAGTGAAGCTATTGAGAGCATCTTTAAGAGGCTGGAACCTGATATGAGTCAGATGCTCAGCATGATGAAGCCATTGCCCCAAGATGCTGCTTATCCAACAGAGTTCTTCGTTGAAGACCTTGAGTATCTGCCACGAACCATCTATCACATCATCAGGCGAACTCTCTGGCCCATCAAAGGGCACTCTCCAAATGCCAAGCTTGAGGGTGCAATGAAGACTTTGGTCTTCTATATTCTTCAGGGAAAATGCTTCAATGCACAGGACTTATTCATCTGCCAACTTGCTGCATCGGGCTCTGATCTGTTTGGCTTGAATTTCTATGCCCCATGGGTAATGCGGCTAATTAAACTTCACTCCGATATCTCATATCAGCCATCTGCTCGCAATCATAGGATTTTTCTGCCTGATGTGGATATCTCTACTGAAGCCATCTATCCTGAGCCTGCAAAGGAACCTCTAAGTCTTCAGAATGCAGAGCATCAGAGTTTCTCACAGAACATTGAAGGAGTTGAAGCAGTCACTCGGGTGTATCCTTTGGCTGGCACTACACGTGCACCACACCCTGCGTCTACTGAAGCCACTGATAGTATAACTGCTCCAAGACCCAAGAAGCGCACTCGTGTTCTCAACGACCGAGAGCTTCTTGTGGCTCTTCATCAAAAACAGGATAGGCATCATGACTGGCTGAAGCATCAGATGAAAAGCCTCTTGGTGGAAGTTAATCGCATTCGCAATCTTGCCACCAAGAATGCTTTCGTTGCCCATGAAACCTGTCGCCGTACATGGAAAGGGCTAATGATGATGTGTTCTGAAGATGATCTCCAAGAGGATGGCTTCACTGAGCGATTCAAGTTTGACTCCACACCTCCTCGAAGAGCTGTGCTGCGAGGAACTCCACCCCTTGAAGACTCTGAGTTCTCTTCATCTGCTGCAACAGTGACTGCCAGAGTTATCGAGGATGAAGATGATGCTACTTCACCACCACCTCCTTCAGCACGCGTCAACTCTGCTCCAAGTTCTTCAGCACCGCCAAACACCACCAATGACCCTGCTACTTCACCTACTCCGCATAGGAACGAGTAGATGCTCTATGTCTTCAAACCTTTTTGGTCCTTACTGACAAAAGGGGGAGAAGCATATGAGGTTGATAGTCTTCAAGCGGGTCCATATGGGCGGGTGCTTTATATTTTTCTTCGTGCTTACAACTCTCGTTTTGCTACATTTGGTTCTTTTGAGTTGTAACACTTAAACTCGATGGTCGTCTGCTACTTATCTACCACTTTGTTTTGCGATGATAAATTCCGCATGTGCGATGATAAATTCCGCACTTAGATCATTCTGCAGACGTCCATTTTCCATTATGCATGTCATTATCTTCATATACTTTCACATGCATACTAGATTGTCATCATAAGTTGAAGTGGATCTCCACAAGTACAACCTGCCATGTGCATTTGCATTCCAAAAGCAAATTACCTATATGCACATCTTCAGGGGGAGCCCTTGCAACTTCTGAAGACAATTCCTTATCCTTTACAATTTCACAGATTATATTCCCCATTGAAAACTTCAACTAGTTTGTCATCAATCACCAAAAAGGGGGAGATTGTAAGTGCATCTAGTGCCACCCCTAGTTGGTTTTGGAGTACTGATGACAAACCTAGTTGAGGGACTAATGTGTTTGTGAGAATTGCAGGATAACACAGGTAGAAGTCCCTCATTGATTCGGTTTTCCTACCAGAGATGACCCCTAAAAATGTATGAAGACATTGAAGTCAAAGGTGGTATATGAAGATATTCACATTGAAGACTATGACAAGAGAAGACACCACATGAAGCCTATGGAGCTCGAAGACTTAGATCTTTCGTAGTTCTTTTCATTTTGTGTTGAGTCATACGAACCACCGTACTGTTAAGTGGGGTCCAAGAGAACCAGTCAGACTGACTGAAGTGATGCCTAACCAAAAACCTATGTCTTCGAGTGAAGACTATGAGAGTGAATCTTGTCCAGAGTCGGACAAGTCAGCTTTGCTTGTAGCCCAAGTAAAGTTGCCGTGTGAGTTTGAAATCTGATCGTTGGAACACGTGTCAGTTCCTTAGTGACCCAGGGTCATTTCGGACAAATCAGGTCGGGTTGCCAAGTGGCTATAAATAGCCCACCCCCCACAACCATAAATGGTTGGCTGCTCAGATTGAGAGTACGGCTTTTGTTGTTTGAGAGCAACCCACCTCGAAGCCTTTGAGAGAGAATTCCTTGTGAGGATAAAGCCCTAACCACCCAGAGCCAGAGAGAATTGGGCATCACTTAAGTCTTCTTGTCTGTGTGAACTGAAGACTTATTACACTTGAGGACTGTGCATCCTCCAGCCGGTTAGGCGTCGCGTTCTGAGCATCCAAGAGACATTGTGGATTACCGGTGAACGAAGTCTATGAAGGTTTGGGAGTCTACCTTGAAGACTTACCAGAGTGATTGGGCGAGGTCTGTGTGACCTTAGCTCAAGGGGAATACGGTGAGGACTGGGTGTCCTGAGCTGCGTGTTCAGGATTGGGTGTCTGGGACTGTGTGTCCTAAGGTTTGAATACCTAGCCGCCCCAACCAGACGTACAATTGTCACACCAACTGGAACTGGTTCAACAAATCATTGTCTTCAACGAGTCACTGGTTTCATCTTCCCTTCCCTTTACTTACTGTTGCTCCTTGTGAAGTCATTGTATGTTTGCACTATCTTTTGTCTTCACTGAGTGACTGCATGTTCTGTATGGCTTCATAATATCTTCCTACCTGATCCTTACTACATTGCTGCTATTAAGTCATTGTGCTTTCACTTCATTGAATACTTGACTATGGCTTGTCTAGTGTATTCTACCTTCCGCCGCATGGTAATAGGTTTATTTCTATCGTTTGTCTTCATAACTTCCACGTTTTGAAGACTTTCATAAAAATCGCCTATTCACCCCCCTCTAGTCGATATAGCGCACTTTCAATCCCACGTAATAATGGCCGTCATTGCCCCATGGACGGAACCATTCCTCGCCTACCTTACTAGGCAGGTACTCCCCGAGGACCAGAATGAGGCACGCTGCATAGTGCGGCGATCCAAATCCTACAGAGTCCACGAGGGGAGCTTTATAAGAAAAGAACTACCGGAGTCCTTCAAAGGTGCATCTCCGAAGAGGAGGGGCGGAATCTCCTGGCTGAAATCCATGCCGGACTCGGCGGTCATCATGTTGTAGCCCGATCTCTGGTAAGCAAGGCCTTCCGTATAGGTTTTTATTGGCCGACGGCCCGGGCAGATGCTCAGGACTTAGTCCAGCGATGCACCGGTTGCCAGCTCTTTGCAAACCAAAGCCATATGCCACCCACCGCCCTCCAAACTATCCCCATCACTTGGCCCTTCGCGGTTTGGGGGCTTGATATGGTTGGACCCCTTAAAGGCGGAACCCACAAGCACAAATACCTACTCGTCATGGTGGATAAGTTCACCAAATGGATAGAAGCCAAGCCTGTTAAGACGGCTGAATCCGGGCCTGTGATAGACTTCATATCCGGGGTTGTACACCGTTACGGCGTCCCCCACAGCATCATCACTGATAATGGCACGAACTTTACGGCCGACGAGGTAAAACTCTGGTGCAAAAACTTGGGCATCAAGCTCGATTACGCTTCTGTCTATCACCAACAGACCAACGGCCAGGTCGAACGTGCAAACGGTCTTATCATGAGCGGCATTAAACCCAGATTAGTACGATCCCTCAAGGAATCTAACACACACTGGGTAGAGGAGCTCGACTCCGTACTCTGGGGGCTGCGGACCACACCGAATCGCACCACCGGATATACACCATTCTTCATGGTGTACGGCGCTGAGGCAGTTTTGCCTTGCGGCATAATTCATGACTCACCTCGAGTTTGCATGTACGAAGAAAGAGAAGCCGAGCTCGATCGGCAGGACAGTTTGGACGCATTAGAGGAGGAGCGTGACGTGGCAAAAGCCCGTTCCGCATTTTATCAACAGCAGGCTCGAAGATACCAAAGCAGAGAAGTACGGGCCAAAAATTACAACGTTGGCGAATTAGTTCTACGCCTACCGGACAAGAAAAAGGACAAACTCAAGCCCAAGTGGGAAGGTCCCTTCATCATCAACCAAGTCCTGACTGGTGGTGCGTACCACCTGCGAAGTGCATCGGATAACCGACTCGAGCCGAACCCATGGAACGCAGCCCGGCTCCGAAGATTCTATGCCTAGCGCCGGATCCTGTGTTTGTCTCCTTACTCTGTCCATTTTTTATATATACCTTCTATCTTACATTTCTCTCCTTCTCTCTCTCTTTCCCTCTTATAGCCTTTAGAGGCTCACAAAGTGACGCGCTATCCGCGCTCAGCAAACCTGGGGGCTTCTTTCAACAGAAGCTTATTTCTACGGGCTTCACGTCCAACACATGTGTCAAACTTCCGCGTGTACCTTTTATTCACCACTATATGCATCGATATGACTTAAGTTTTGGCCAAGCTGGGTTGCCTGGCTCCTGTGCTTACCCCTACGTTCCTGATTGTTCGGCTAGGCGGTAAAGGTAGCACATCTGCGATTGTTACCGCCGGGTCAGCCGGACGTGTACCTCAGACTGGGTGAAGCCGAAAGCTAGCGTTCTTAAGGGAATATTCGGTCGGTGAACTAAAGACAATCTTTTTTATTTTTTCCACGTGCCCCCAGATGCTTTTCCTGCGTTTCTCTTCGCAGCATGGACATGCACTTTAGGGCATACCTCCCAGGGAAAGGAACCCCTAACGGAACTATTCTCCCTGGAAGATGTTTCTTACTAACCATGTAATATAACATAACTAGTCGGGCACTTGTCTGTTCACGCCATAATGACCCCTACGCCTGGTCTCCACGCATTCCCCGGTTCCTATATAACCGCATGGGAATTCGGACACACTCCGGACCATCAGGTCCCGAGGCTGAAGCGAAAAGGTCAGCCATGACAAATGATCTAAAATCTGGCTAGAAGGCATTATAAATGTCAATTAAATTACATAGTCATTTTGACTGATTGTACTCCTCTTCAATACCATCTAACAGACTGTCTAATTTACAGTCCTGCTGGGAATACTTTGCGGCCAACTCTACTTGGCCGTATACTAAGCTCATAGGGATCTCCTTCCCATTAGGCCCTATAGGACCAACCTCGGCCATATGGTTGGGCTCGGCCTGTGAATACCGCGTCTTCACCATGGCCCAGGCCTCCCTAGCGCCTTGACGGCAGGCTGATATCTTCCACAACTGGAAGCGCCGCTGTGCTCCCCTCAGCTTCTCCGCAAGCTCTCCAAGACCTTCAGGTGTGGAGACGGATGGCCAAAGGACCTGGGCGACGCCTCGCATCGCCTGCCGAACTCGATCGAGCAATTGCAAGAGCTCGGGAAGAAGGTCACCCGTAGAACTGGGCATCTCCTCTACAGGACGACCTGTTAACATACCTACGGATATTGCTCTATTAATCAACGGCACCGCCGAACTTTCTTTTAAAAGGTTCGTTCAAGCACTTACTAAATATGCCGCACCGAAGCCACTGATTCTCCTTCACGGAGTCTGACAGCTAGGCACGAACATCTTTTAGCTCGACGCCCAGCCGGGTGTTGGCATCTTGGAGAATGTTCTTCTCCCCCATCACCATTAACAGCACCCTCTCACCAGCCTTTAGTTGGCGTTCGAGGTGTTGCCTTTCCGGATTCAATCCGGCGCCATCTGCAATTTTATTTGTCAGATTCGCACAAAAGCCGTGCTTCGCCACATACTTATCTTTAGAAATGTATATTACCAGAGGGGGTCTCCTTAGGCTCCCCTGTTGCGGCTAGTGCGGCCTCCAGTTGGGCTTTTCACTCCTCCAGCTCCTGGGTCAGTAGGGAATTCTTTTCTGTAAGAACCTGCATTTCAAATGATCCTTAAACCAGTTATTCTAACTGTTTTCAGTCTCGGGGGCTACTGCTACATATATATTTACCAAAATTTTCTTACCCGTATGTCTTTTACATATTGCTCCGTGGCTCTGGCTAGACCATTTTGAGCGGCACGGAGGTGCGCATCTCCCGAATTGAAGGCATCTAATGCCTCTTGGGAGAAGCAAGCGTCGCGAAGAATTTTCCGGCGACGCCTGTGGTTCATGGCACTTTCCACCTCTGAGTTGGTGGCAGATAACCCGTTCGCATCCTCTATCGGAGGAACGTCTGGCACACACCTTGTGTTTGCTTCCGCCCCCGGACCAGGCTTTGGAGCCTGGCTGGTGGAGGCGCGATTAGTAGCCTCTCCGAATATAGTCTGGCGAGGTCTCTTTGTCCTGAAAAGGGCACGAGTGTCAAATGTGCCTCGAAGGTATAACAACTGGGATAAAGGGGGGCGCCATACCTTCGCTCTGATTCCTCGGTCCGTACTGCACCTCTTTTCTGCCCATGGGGCCCTGCGGCCCCTGGTTGGTTTGTCACCGCAGGTTCGGCCTTCTGCCTCAAAAACCTCCCCTGCAAAGTTCGGTTGCAATCAGGAAATTAAACACACGTGGACGGACCCCTGTCCGGGGTACAGGGACTTCGGTCTCAGGTACCTGGGGTGTTCGGATTAGCCCTGGGTTATCGGCCGTAATGGCCACCAAGGCGTTGTCCTCGCTCAATTGATGGAACACTCCTCAATCAGCTCCACAGATATGTCCGGATCCTCTTGAGAGGCCGGGTCGAGAGACCGTCCTGAGTCCTCGGGTTGTGGAGGCGGGCTGCTTATGTCCTTCACGGCCCGGCACAGTTCCTACGTTGAAGTCATTAGACTAAGTATTTAACAATGGGAACACTAAACAGATGAGCAAGTAAATGCGACCACTTACCCAGCGTGGGGGATTGTGCATAGAGAATCCACCCTGTGGGTTGACACGGAGAAATTCCTCCTCTTCTCCCTTGTACAAAGTGGACAAGATCTTTAATAATGCGGCAACTGAATCTGGCCCTTTATGGCCGTAGCGGGTGGCGTCGTCCTCCCCGTTGAAATCCCACATGGGGTGGCTTCTGTACTGAAGCGGCTGCACCCCCCGCATGATGCATTCGGCCATAACTCCGATCATGGTTAGTCAGGAATGGGCCAACAACCTTATTCGGCCCATGAGATAAACGATGTCCCTGTCACTTTCCCTTTGAGGGCTCCGTGGACGCCAGCTTAGGCGCTTCTTTAAAGGAGCACTATCGAACTCTGGGAGGCCGATCCAGACAGGATCCGACAGCGGGACGTCTTCTATATAGAACCATTCCGAGGGCCAGTCTTCGGACGCCTTCTTTGGGGTTCCGGACAGATATCCGGTCCCGGCGATGCGCCATACTTTGGCTCCGCCCACTTGATACATTGACCCTTTCTTGGAGTGGGGCACGAGGCAAAATAGCTCCTTCCACAGTCCGAAATGAGCTTCAATACCCAAGAACAGCTCGCAGAGGGCTACAAAGCCTGCGATATGCAATACTGAGGCAGTCGTGAGATGATGTAGCTGGAGGCCGTAGAACTCCAGCAGCCCTCGGAGAAACGGGTGGATGGGAATTCCGAGCCCCCTTATTAAGTAAGGAACAAGGCACACCCGCTCACCTTTGGATGGATTAGGGGCATTCTCTGCTTGCTCTCCGCCGTTGTAGACGGCAAGACCGGCTCGGACCGGGACCATATAGGCCGGGGGGAGAAATCCCTTGGTCTGAAGCGTCACTAGTTCGCTATGCGGAGTAGAACATCTCTCCCAATATCCAGGCTTAGGGCTAGAAGGGCGAGAGGAGGAGTTGCGGCGCCTGGCCATGGTGGAATGGACCTTTGTCGGATGCGCTCTGATGAACACTCGTGGAGGGGAGAAGGTGTGGATTGGATCTAAATCCTCGTCCCCTTAAAAAGGGCAACTCATTTACACGGCTAGGGGTGTGAACGTGAAAACACTCAGACTTTTCATATTCGTTTGACGCGTGGAAAACGGCCATTATTGGGCGTAGAAGCCAAGGAGCACAACATCTACAAGAAATCGGACTTTATTCAAACAGGTACACGGAATTTGGAGGAGAACCCGCCTTGCAATGCCGAAGACAATCTGCGCGCCGGACTCATCGTCATTGAAGCCTGGTTCGGGGGCTACTGAGGGAGTCCTGTATTAGGGGGTGTTCGGATAGCCGAACTATACCTTCAGCCGGACTCCTGGACTATGAAGATACAAGATTGAAGACTCCGTCCCGCGTCCGGAAGGGACTTTCCTTGGCATGGAAGGCAAGCTTGAATATACGGATGTTCAGGTCTCCTACCATTGTAACCGACTTTATGTAACCCTAACCCTCTTCGGTGTCTATATAAACCAGAGGGTTTTAGAACGTAGGACGACATACACGTCAACAATCATACCATAGGCTAGCTTCTAGGGTTTAGCCTCTCTGATCTCGTGGTAGATCAACTCTTGTAATACCCATATCATCAATATTAATCAAGTAGGACATAGGGTTTTACCTCCATCGAGAGGGCCCGAACCTGGGTAAAACTTCGTGTCCCTTGCCTCCTATTACCATCCGGCCTAGACGCACAGTTCGGGACCCCCTACCCGAGATCCGCCGGTTTTGACACCGACACCGGGCATGTAGTTTGCAAGGTAATCATCAGTAATAGCTTCAGAAACCACTGAAAAGAGAAAAATATCAGATATTGAGGTCTAAAAGAGTAACTTGTTGTGGGAAGGGGGAAAAGTCAACACATTACTTACCATCCTAAAGTTCACTATTGTCTTCGACAAAGTGTAAATAAAGAGCTTAATTCCAATCACCCGTTTCTTTCGCCTAACAATCTTTCTTAGTTTCCTCACTTGACGCTTGTTCATGAACATCTCATTGCCCCATACGCAAAAGGGATCGAAGCGTGGATTAAACTGAGATTGCACCTACAAGCAACCAGTAAATGTACCTACAAGCAACCAGTAAATGTTAGAAGCTAAACTGAGATTGCACAAATGATGTAAAATACAACTACCTATGTTCCTAAGTACAAGTATTTTTTTGAGATTTCAATATGAACTACATACAGATGTATATAGAATTATAGATATAGTTTACATTAGAATCTAGAATTCTAGATTCACTCATTTTGATCCTTATGTAGTCTATATTGGAATATCTAAAAATACTTATATTTAGGAATAGATGGTGTATAAGACATGAGATGCTGCTAACCTCGACGGTAAACAACAGCATCGCCCATTGTAGCCCTGTGTAAGTACATGGAAAGCCAATGTTAACTACAACAGGGTTAACATCCACCAAAAATAGAAAATGGTAATAAAATGGCAACAGCTGTAGTGATATCTTCATTTCGAAAGAGTAGCACGGTAGCAAAGGGACGGATTAAAAAAATGGATACAACTGTTAATTGCAACAGGCTTAACAATATCCTAATTCATATTTTGTAAGTTTGTAGCCATTGAAATACAACTCTTTAAAAATGGATATAGCTGTTAATTGCAACAGGCTTAATGGCCATTGAAACCGGTACTGATAGAAATGCAATTGGCAGAGTTAAACATCACAGGGCAGGTGTTGCCAGAGCAGATAATGGCCCAGTTGTCTATAAAAAGGTAGGGAAAATAGCTCAAACGTGTTAGGCATGTTTACTACAACATGCTTAATACATCGACAATACAAAACATAGCCATTAATTGCAACTAGTATTGGTAAGATTGAACTAGTGGGTACATACTTGGTAAGTCCTGAGAGGTATTTTCTGGGGCACTTCATCTTGGCCAGAGCCTGCCAAAAGTCAGCGGCGGTGGAGGCGAGCTGTTCCTCCGGGTCGAAGCATGGATCAGTGCCACTGACATGTGTACCTACAGGCAACCATTAAATGATAGAAGTTAAACTGCAATTGCACAAATAATATGAAATATTGTACGACATGGAATGCAGCTAACCTCAACGGCAAACAACAACATCAGACGTTATGACCCTGCGTAAGTACATGGACAAGCATGTTAAGTACAACAGGGTTAGCATCGGCTAAAAATAGCAAATGGGCAGCATCTCTAGTGATATCCTGAGTGATGTATTGTAAGTTTGTTGCTGGTATTGGTGAAATTGAGCCGAACACGGTAATATTTGAACATCACATAGTGTGTAGTACAGAAACAAACAAGGCACGGACATGCTTAATACATCAACTGTATAAATCATAGCCGTTACAAGTGGTATTGGTAAGATTTAGCTGGTCAGATCTTACCTGTTAAGTCCTAGGGGTAGTCGCTGGGGGACTTCATCTGGGCCAGAGCCTGCACCATGTCGGCGGCGGCGGAGGTGAGGTGTTCCTCCGGGTCAACACGCACAGCGGCCATCGTGCCATAGACCGCCATCAGCTCCTGGCGGGGGTGGGGGGATTTCGAGGCATGAGGATGTTTCGTAGGCGCCATTTAAGCAATCAGGCCGTGGACGTGATAGAGTTCGGTTCGTTACCTGATGATACGTCTCCATCGTATCTATTTTTCCAAACACTTTTGCCCTTGTTTTGGACTCTAACGTGCATGATTTGAATGGAACTAACCCGGACTGACGTTGTTTTCAGCAGAATTACCATGGTGTTATTTATGTGCAGAAACAAACGTTCTCGGAATGACCTGAAACTTCACGGAGCAACTTTTTGGAAAATATAAAAAATACCTGCAAAAGATGAAGGCCAGGGGGCCCACCACCTCTCCACGAGGGTGGGGGCGCGCCTGCCCCCCTAGGGCGCGCCCCCCTACCTCGTGGGCCCCCTGGTGCCTCTCCGACTCCAACTCCAACTCTATATATTGTGTTTCAGGGAGAAAAAAACAGAGAGAAGAATTCATTGCGTTTTACGATACGGAGCCGCCGCCAAGCCCTAAAACCTCTTGGGAGGGCTGATCTGGAATCCGTTCGGGGCTCCGGAGAGGGGAATCTGTCGCCATCGTCATCATCAACCATCCTCCATCACCAATTTCATGATGCTCACCGCCGTGCGTGAGTAATTCCATCGTAGGCTTGTTGGACGGTGATGGGTTGGATGGGATCTATCATGTAATCGAGTTAGTTTTGTTAGGGTTTGATCCCTAGTATCCACTATGTTCTGAGATTGATGTTGCTATGACTTTGCTATGCTTAATGCTTGTCACTAGGGCCCGAGTGCCATGATTTCAGATCTGAACCTATTATGTTTTCATCAATATATGAGTGTTCTTGATCCTATCCTGCAAGTCTATAGTCACCTATTATGTGTTATGATCTGTTAACCCCGAAGTGACAATAATCGGGATACTTACCGGTGATGACCGTAGTTTGAGGAGTTCATGTATTCACTATGTGTTAATGCTTTGTTCTGGTACTCTAGTAAAAGGAGGTCTTAATATCCCTTAGTTTCCGTAAGGACCCCGCTGCCACGGGAGGGTAGGACAAAAGATGTCATGCAAGTTCTTTTCCATAAGCACGTATGACTATATTCGGAATACATGCCTACATTACATTGATGAACTGGAGCTACTTCTGTGTCACCCTAGGTTATGACTGTTACATGATGAACCGCATCCAGCATAATTCTCTATCACTGATCCATTTCCTACGAGCTTTCCATATATTGTTCTTCGCTTATTTACTTTCCCGTTGCTATTGCTATCATCACTACAAAACACCAAAAACATTACTTTTATTACTGTTACCTTTTGCTACCGTCACCACTACTATCATATTACTTTGCTACTAAACACTTTGCTGAAGATATTAAGTTTCCAGGTGTGGTTGAATTGACAACTCACCCGCTAATACTTGAGAGTATTCTTTGGCTCCCCTTGTGTCGAATCAATAAATTTGGGTTGAATACTTTACCCTCAAAAACTGTTGCGATCCCCTATACTTGCGGGTTATCAAGACTATTTTCTGGCGCCGTTGCCGGGGAGCATAGTTCTATTCTTTGAGTCACTTGGGATTTATATCTGCTTATCATTATGAAGAACTTGAAAGATCCAAGAACCGAGATTTATCCCTCAACTACGAGGGGAGGTAAGGAACTGCCATCTAGCTCTGCACTTGATTCACCTTTTGTTTTGAGTAAGCTTGCGACACCTAAACCTGCTTCTGCTATTCGTTCTGATATGTCGCATGTTATTGATGATGCTACTTCTGGTATACATGATACTTATGATGAAACTACTTCTATGCTTGATACTACCGTGCCACTTGGTGAATTTCTTGATGAACAACTTGCTAGGGCTAGAGAGATTGAAAATATTGAATCTGATAATACTGATGAAAGTGATGATGAAGAGTCACTTGTTATTCCTGAGGGTTATGTTTTCGATCAAGAAGTCTCTTTAGCTATTTTAGCTTGCAAAGATAGATATGAACTTAAGCGGTTATTAGCTAAATGGAATAAGCAATCTCTAAATGCTAGGATGAAGCCTGATCCTGCTTTTTCTACTTCACCTATCTGTGTTACTGATAAGGATTATGAATTCTCTATTGATCCTGATATAATTACTTTGGTTGAATCTGATCCTTTTCATGGCTATGAATCTGAAACTGTTGCGGCACATCTTAATAAATTAAATGATATAGCTACCCTATTCACTAAAGATGAGAGAACTTGCTACTTTTATATCCTTAAAATATTTCCGTTCTCATTAACGGGTGATGCTAAGATATGGTTTAATTCTCTTGATCCTGGTTGTGTGCGTAGTCCCCAGGATATGATTTATTACTTCTCTGCTAAATATTTCCCTGCTCATAAGAAACAAGCTGCTTTAAGGGATATATATAATTTTGTGCAAATTAAAGAAGAGAGACTCCCACAAGCTTGGGGGAGGCTTCTCCAATTACTTAATGCTTTGCCTGATCATCCTCTTAAGAAAAATGAAATACTTGATATCTTTTATAATGGACTAACCGATGCCTCTAGAGATTACCTGGATAGTTGTGATGGTTCTGTTTTCAGGGAAAGAACACCGGATGAAGCTGAAATCCTATTGAATAATATGTTGACAAATGAAAGTAATTGGACACCTCCTGAGCCAGTTCCTGAGCCTATTCCTAAACCAACTCCGAAGAAGAGGGGTATTCTATTTCTCAGTCCTGAAGATATGCAAGAGGCAAAGAAATCTATGAAATAAAAAGGTATTAAAGCTGAAGATGTTAAGAATTTACCTCCTATTGAAGAAATACACGGTCTTAATTTACCGCCTGTTGAAGAAACATATGATCTTGATCCCTTACCTATTGAAGAAACTCATGGTCTTGATAACCCGACACAGGTAGTGAAGGTAAAATCTCTCTATATATATGATAAAGCTGAAATCTCATTTATTAAGTTTGCTAGCCCATGCTTAGATGAGTTTGATAAATTTATGGCTAAGCAAGAAGATTGTAATGCTTATTTTGGTAGACAATTGAAATACAATTCAAATATGCTTGAACACTTGGGTGATTATATGGCTAATGTCAAAGGTGAACTTAAACATATTAGTAAACATGCTTCTATGGTTACCACTCAAGTAGAACAAGTACTTTAAGCTCAAAATGATTTGCTCAATGAATTGAATAGTAAGAATAATGATAATGATGTTAGAGTGGCTACTAGAACTAGTAGAATGATTTAGGAACCTTTGTATCCTGAAGGCCATCCTAAGAGAATTGAGCGAGATTCTCAGAGAAATAATATAGATGCACCTAGTCCTTCTAAAAGAAAGAAAAAAAATGATAGGACTTTGCATGCTTCTAGTGAACCTATTACTGAAACACCTGAGAATCCAAATGATATTTCTATTTCTGATGCTGAAACACAATCTGGTAATGAACCTAAAACTAGCAATAATGTTAATGATAATGCTCATGATGATGCTCAACCTAGTAATGATAATGATATAGAAATTGAACCTGTTGTTGATCTTGATAACCCGCAATCAAATAATCAACATTATGATAAGAAAGACTTTGTTGCTAGGAAACATGGTAAAGAAAGAGAACCATGGGTTCAGAAACCCATGCATTTTCCTCCCAAACCATCCAAGAAAAAGGATTATGAGGATTTTGAGCGCTTTGCTGAAATGATTAGACCTATCTTTTTGCGTATGCGATTAACTGATATGCTCAAAATGAATCCTTATGCTAAGTATATGAAAGAAATTGTAACAAATAAAAGAAAGATACCGGAAGCTGAAATTTCCACCATGCTTGCTAATTATACTTTTAAGGGTGGAATACCAAAGAAACTCGGAGATCCCAGTGTACCCACTATACCATGCTCCATTAAAAGAAACTATGTTAAAACTGCTTTATGTGATCTTGGAGTCGGTGTTAGTGTTATGCCTCTCTCTTTGTATCGTAGACTTGGTTTGAATAAGTTAACACCTACTGAAATATCTTTGCAAATGGCTGATAAATCAACTGCTATACCTGTCGGTATTTGTGAGGATGTGCCTGTTGTAGTTGCAAACGTTACTATCTTAACGGACTTTGTTATTCTTGATATTCCCGAGGACGATAGTATGTCTATTATTCTTGGAAGACCCTTTTTGAATACTACAGGAGCTGTTATTGATTGCACTAAAGGCAATGTCACTTTTCATGTTAATGGTAATGAGCATACGGTACACTTTCCGAGGAAACAACCTCAAGTTCACAGTATCAATTCTATTGGAAAAACTCCATCGATTATATTTGGAGGTTTTGAATTTCCTCTTCCTACTGCCAAGAAGAAATATGATATTCTTATTATTGGGGATGTGCATATCCCCGTTGAGGTAACATAGTGTTATTTGAAATTTCTCCGGCTCCATGTTATTCGGAATGAGTTCGTTAACAAGACTTAATCAACCTTGTTAGTGGATTCCTTTTGATGAGCATGAGATGGATGAAACTAGAAGGCACAACCTTCTGTACCCTCCTTTTACTTTCTGTTATTTATATTAAATAAAATAAAAATAAATATTTTTATGTCTGTTATCTGATTATCCATGCAATATAAAAGTACCGCGAAAATAAAAGTTCTCTAAATGCCCTAAAATTTAAATATGTTTTTTTCTAGAATATTTGAGAATATTTGGCATTGAGAACACAACAGGGGGGTCAACCACCTCCCCACGAGGGTGGAGGGCGCGCCCCCTGCCTCGTGGGCCCACGGTGGCCCTCCTCCACTTATTCCTGCACCCACACACTTCTTCTTCCTCCCACAAACACGAATATCTAGCTCAAGCACGAGTTCTAGCTCATTTTGCTGCCATTCTCGATCTCCTTGTGCAAAGCACCTCTCACAAAACTGCTTGGGGAGATTTGATATGTCTCCAACGTATCTATAATTTTTGATTGCTCCATGCTGTATTATCTACTGTTTCGGACTATATTGGGCTTTATTTTCCACTTTTATATTATTTTTGGGACTAACCTATTAACCGGAGGCCCAGCCCAGAATTGCTGTTTTTTTTGCCTATTTCAGTGTTTCGAAGAAACGGAGTCCAAACGTCTTCGGGAACGTGATTATCTCACCGAACGTGATCCAGGAGACTTGGACCCTGCTCCAAGGAACAAAAGAGGCGGTCACGAGGGTGGGGGGCGCCCCCCTGCCTCGTGGGCCCCTCGGTGCTCCTCAAGTGTACTTCTTCCTCCTATATATACACACGTACCCCCAAACGATTAGAACAGGAGCCAAAAACCTAATTCCACCGCCGCAACTTTCTGTATCCAAGAGATCCCATCTTGGGGCCTGTTCCGGAGCTCCGCCGGAAGAAGGCCGTCATCACGGAGGGCTTCTACATCATCATAGCCTCTCCGATGAAGTGTGAGTAGTTTACCTCAGACCTTCGGGTCCATATTTAGTAGCTAGATGGATTCTTCTCTCTCTTTGAATCTCAATACAAAGTTCTCCCCCTCTCTTGTGGAGATCTATTCGATGTAATCTTCTTTTTGCGGTGTGTTTGTTGAGATCGATGAATTGTGAGTTTATGATCAAGTCTATCTATGAATAATATTTGAATCTTCTCTGAATTATTTTATGTATGATTGGTTATCTTTACAAGTCTCTTCGAATTATCCGTTTGGTTTGGCCAACTAGATTGGTAGTTCTTGCCATGGGAGAAGTACTTAGCTTTGGGTTCGATCTTGTGGTGTCCTGTCCCAGTGACAGAAGGGGCAGCAAGGCACGTATTGCATCGTTGCCATCGAGGATAACAAGATGGGGTTTATTTCATATTGCATGAATTTATCTCTCTACATCATGTCATCTTGCTTAAGGCGTTACTCTGTTTTTAACTTAATACTCTAGATGCATGCTAGATAGCGGTCGATGAGTGGAGTAATAGTAGTAGATGCAGAATCGTTTCGATCTACTTGTCACGGACGTGATGCCTATATACATGATCATGCCTAGATATTCTCATAACTATGCTCAATTCTGTCAATTGATCAACAGTAATTTGTTCACCCACCGTAGAATACTTATGCTCTTGAGAGAAGCCACTAGTGAAACCTATGGCCCCCGGGTCTATTCTCATCATATCAATCTCCATCACTTTAATCTTGCTTTCCTTTTTACTTTGCCTTTACCTTTTACTTTGCATCTTTATACCAAAAATACCAAAAATATTATATCTATCAGATCTCACTCTCGTAA
This sequence comes from Triticum urartu, assembly GCF_003073215.2. NCBI lineage: Eukaryota > Viridiplantae > Streptophyta > Magnoliopsida > Poales > Poaceae > Triticum > Triticum urartu. The sequence continues at coordinate 686,201,741 of NC_053028.1, forward strand.
GTGACCGTGAAGGGATTGACAACCCCTAATCGCGTTGGTTGCGAGTAGCTATCGTTTTGTGTAGGTACGGGGGACTTGAGCATGGCCTCCTACTGGATTGATACCTCGGTTCTCAAAAACTGAGGGAAATACTTACGCTACTCTGCTGCATCATCCCTTCCTCTTTGGGGAAAACCAACGCAAGCTCAAGACATAGCAAGAAGGATTTCTGGAGCCGTTGCCGGGGAGTCTACGCAAAAAGTCAACATACCAAGTACCCATCACAATTCATATCTCTCGCATTACATTATTTGCCATTTGCCTCTCGTTTTCCTCTCCCCCCAATTCACCCTTGCCGTTTTATTCGCCCTCTCTCTCTATCCTCCCTCTCTATTTGCCTCTTTTGCCCGTTTGCTCTTGTTTGCTTATGTGCTAGTTTGCTTGTTTGTCGCGATGGCTCAACCGATATTTGGTGATCTTCACCTTAAAAGGTTAGAGGAGATCGAATCCAACGTTAGGAAGTTTATGGTTTTGAAATTTGAGCATAATAATTTTTTTAGAAACGAGCTTAAGGAACAAAAAAGTTTTATGAGTTATATGAATAAAGAGCTTGACGATATGTCTAAAGAATTTGAGGGTATAAGATCCCAAATTGCTCATCTAGAAAAGATGACTGCTAAAATTTCGGATATGCAAGCCACCTTAGTCAATAAGATGGCCGCTAAACCGAATTCCTATGAAAATCAAGATGAAGATCTAAAAGTTAATGATGTGTCCCTATTAAATCTTTGTTTTGCAATATGAATCTTGATGAAACTGAATATGATCTTCCTTTACCTAGAAGGCGTTCTAAAAATTTGGAGTATTTAGATCTTAATGATGAAATTGATGAAAGTGGGATTGAAAGAAATAAAAATCTAGATGTTGCTAAACCCACTATATTGGATTTCAAGGAATTTAATTATGAAAGTTGCTCTTTAATTGATTGTATTTCCTTGTTGCAATCCGTGCTAAATTCTCCACATGCTTATAGTCAAAATAAAGACTTCACGGAACATATTGTTGATGCCTTGATGCAATCTTATGAAGAAAAACTTGAGTTGAAAGTTTCTATCCCTAGAAAACTCTATGATGAATGAGAACCAACTATTAAAATTAAAATTAAAGATCATGAGTTTTATGCTTTCTGTGATTTGGGTGCTAGTGTCTCTACTATTCCCAAGACTTTGTGTGATTTACTAGATTTCTGCGATTTTGATGATTGCTCTCTAAACTTGCATCTTGCGGATTACACTAATAAGAAACCTATGGGAAGGATTAATGATGTTCTTATTGTTGCAAATAGGAATTATGTGACCGTAGATTTCATTGTTCTTGATATAGATTGCAATCCTTCTTGCCCTATTATTCTTGGTATACCTTTCCTTAGAACGGTTCGTGCGATTATTGATATGAAGGAAGGTAATATTAGATTTCAATTTCCATTAAAAAAGGGCATGGAACACTTTCCAAGAAAGAAAATAAAATTACCATATGAAACTATCATGAGAGCCACTTATGGATTGCCTACCAAAGATGGCAATACCTAGATCTATCCTCGCTTTTATGCCTAGCTAGGGGCGTTAAACGATAGCACTTGTTGGGAGGCAACCCAATTTTATTTTTATTCCTTGCCTTTTGCTCCTGATTAGTAATAAATAAATTATTTAGCATCTGTTTTGGTTGTGTTTTTTGTGTTTAATTAGTGTTTGTGCCAAGTAGAACCGTTGGGAAGACTTGGGGAAAGTCTTGTTGAACTTGCTGTAAAAAATAGCGCTCACGAGAACTGCTGTCATTTTTATTTGAAGAGTTCTATTTAGTTAATTATTTTTGCAGATGATTAATAGATAAATTCCTCACAACCAGCAATTTATTTTAGAATTTTTGGGGTTCCAGATCTTGCGCTAGCTACAGATTACTACAGACTGTTCTGTTTTTGACAGATTCTGTTTTTCGTGTGTTGTTTGGTTATTTTAATGAATCTATGGCTAGTAAAATAGTTTATAATCCGTAGAGAAGTTGGAATACAGTAGGTTTAACACTAATATAAATAAATAATGAGTTCATTATAGTACCTTGAAGTGGTCTTTTGTTTTCTTTCGCTAACGGAGCTCACGAGTTTTCTATTTTGAGTTTTGTGTTGTGAAGTTTTCAAGTTTTGGGTGAATTCTTTTGATGGATCATGGAACAAGGAGTGGAAAGAGCCTAATCTTTGGGATGCCCATGGCACCCCCAAGATAATCCAAGGACACCAAGAAGTCAAAGCTTGGGGATGCCCCGGAAGGCATCCCCTCTTTCGTCCACTTCCATCGGTAATTTACTTGGAGCTATATTTTTATTCACCAACATGATATGTGTTTTGCTCGGAGCGTCTTGTATTATTTGTGTCTTTGTGTCTTAGTATACCACAATCATCCTTGCTGTACACACCTTTTGAGAGAGCCATACATGAATTGAAATTTGATAGAATACTCTATGTGCTTCACTTATATCTTTTGAGCTAAGTAGTTTTGCTCTATGTGCTTCACTTATATCTTTTGAGCATTATAGTTTTGCTCTATGTGCTTCACTTATATCTTTTGAGCGTTATAATTTTGCTCTGTGTGCTTCACTTAGATCTTTTAGAGCACGGTGGTGGATTTGTTTTAAAGAAACTATTGATCTCTCATGCTTCACTTAAATTATTTTGAGAGTCTCTTAATAGCATGGTAATTTGCTTAATATTAATATGCTTGGTATTCAAGATTTGTGAAACTTTCTTTTGAGTGTGTTGAATACTAAGAAAAGATTGAAGCATGATAATTGTTTTGAGATATGGAGGTGATAATATTAAAGTCATGCTAGTTGAGTAGTTGTGAATTTAAAGAATACTTGTGTTAAATTTTGTGATTCCCGTAGCATGCACGTATGGTGAACCGTTATGTGATGAAGTCGGAGCATGATTTATTTATTGATTGTCTTCCTTATGAGTGGCGGTCGGGGATGAGCGATGGTCTTTTCCTACCAATCTATCCCCCTAGGAGCATGCGCGTAATACTTTGCTTTGATAACTTCTAAATTTTTGCAATAAGTATATGAGTTATTTATGACTAACGTTGAGTCCATGGATTATACGCACTCTCACCCTTCCACCTTTGCTAGCCTCTCTAATACCGCGCACTTTTCGCCGGTATCATACACCTACCATATACCTTCCTCAAAACAGCCACCATACCTACCTATCATGGCATTTCCATAGCCATTCCGAGATATATTGCCATACAACTTTCCACCATCTAGTTTATAATGACACACTCCATCATTGTCATATTGCATATCCCGATACACCACCGGATGCATTCACATAGAGTCATACTTTGTTCTAAGTATCGAGTTGTAATTGTTGAGTTGTAAGAAAAAATAAAAGTGTGATGATCATCATTATTAGAGCATTGTCTCAGTGAGGAAAGGATGATGGAGACTATGATTCCCCCATAAGTCGGGATGAGACTCCGGACGAAAAATAAAAAAAGAGGCCAAAGAAGCCCAAATAAAAAAGAGGCTATAAAATAAAAAAAAGAGAAAAGGCCCATATATATAATGAGAGAAAAAGAGAGAAGGGACAATGTTACTATCCTTTTACCACACTTGTGCTTCAAAGTAGCACCATGATCTTCATAGTAGAGAGTCTCTCATGTTATCACTTTCATATACTAGTGGGAATTTTACATTATAGAACTTGGCTTGTATATTCCAGTGATGGGCTTCCTCAAATTGCCCTAGGTCTTCATGAGCAAGTAAGTTGGATGCACACCCACTTAGTTTCTTTTTGAGCTTTCATATACTTATAGCTCTAGTGCATCCGTTGCATGGCAATCCCTACTCACTCACATTGATATCTATTGATGGGCATCTCCATAGCCCGTTGATACGCCTAGTTGATGTGAAACTATCTTCTCCTTTTTGTCTTCTCCACAACCACCATTCTATTCTACCTATAGTGCTATATCCATGGCTCACGCTCATGTATTGCGTGAAGATTGAAAAAGTTTTGAAAAAGTTAGAGTATGAAACAATTGCTTGGCTTGTCATCAGGGTTGTGCATGATTTAAATATTTTGTGTGGTGAAGATAGAGCATAGCCAGACTATATGATTTTGTAGGGATAACTTTCTTTGGCCATGTTATTTTGAGAAGACATAATTGCTTTGTTAGTATGCTTGAAGTATTATTATTTTTATGTCATTATAAACTTTTGTCTTGAATCTTTCTAATCTGAACATTCATACCACAATTAAGAAGATTTGCATTGAAATTATGCCAAGTAGCACTCCGCATCAAAAATTCTCTTTTTATCATTTACCTACTCGAGGACGAGCAGGAATTAAGCTTGGGGATGCTTGATACGTCTCCAACGTATCTATAATTTTTGATTGCTCCATGCTATATTATCTACTATTTTGGACTATATTGGGCTTTATTTTCCACTTTTATATTATTTTTGGGACTAACCTATTGACCGGAGGCCCAGCCCAGAATTGCTGTTTTTTGCCTATTTTAGTGTTTCGAAGAAACGGAATATCAAACGGAGTCCAAACGGAATAAAATCTTCGGGAACGTGATTTTCTCACCGAACGTGATCCGGGAGACTTGGACCCTCCTCCAAGGAACAAAAGAGGCGGTCACGAGGGTGGGGGCGCCCCCCCCCCAGGGCGCGCCCCCCTGCCTTGTGGGCCCCTCAGTGCTCCTCCGGTGCACTTCTTCCTCCTATATATACACACGTACCCCCAAACGATCAGAATAGGAGCCAAAAACCTAATTCCACCACCGCAACTTTCTGTATCCACGAGATCCCATCTTGGGGCCTGTTCCGGAACTCCGCCGGAAGAGGGCCGTCATCACGGAGGGCTTCTACATCATCATAGCCTCTCCGATGAAGTGTGAGCAGTTTACCTCAGACCTTCGGGTCCATAGTTAGTAGCTAGATGGCTTCTTCTCTCTCTTTGAATCTCAATACGAAGTTCTCCCCCTCTCTTGTGGAGATCTATTCGATGTAATCTTCTTTTTGCGGTGTGTTTGTTGAGACTGATGAATTGTGGGTTTATGATCAAGTCTACCTATGAATAATATTTGAATCTTCTTTGAATTCTTTTATGTATGATTGGTTATCTTTGCAAGTCTCTTCGAATTATCCGTTTGGTTTGGCCAACTAGATTGGTAGTTCTTGCCATGGGAGAAATGCTTAGCTTTGGGTTCGATCTTGCGGTGTCCTTTCCCAGTGACAGAAGGGGCAGCAAGGCATGTATTGCATCATTGCCATCGAGGATAACAAGATGGGGTTTATTTCATATTGCATGAATTTATCTCTCTACATCATGTCATCTTGCTTAAGTCGTTACTCTGTTTTTAACTTAATACTCTAGATGCATGCTGGATAGCGGTCGATGAGTGGAGTAATAGTAGTAGATGCAGAATCGTTTCGATCTAATTGTCACGGACGTGATGCCTATATACATGATCATGCCTAGATATTCTCATAACTATGCTCAATTCTGTCAATTGCTCAACAGTAATTTGTTCACCCATCGTAGAATACTTATGCTCTTGAGAGAAGCCACTAGTGAAACCTATGGCCCCGGGGTCTATTCTCATCATATCAATCTCCATCACTTTAATCTTGCTTTGCTTTTTTACTTTGCCTTTACTGTTTACTTTGCATCTTTATACCCAAAATACCAAAAATATTATATCTATCAGATCTCACTCTCGTAAGTGACCGTGAAGGGATTGACAACCCCTAATCGCATTGGTTGCGAGTAGCTATCGTTTTGTGCAGGTACGAGGGACTTGAGCGTGGCCTCCTACTGGATTGATACCTTGGTTCTCAAAAACTGAGGGAAATACTTACGCTACTCTGCTGCATCATCCCTTCCTCTTCGGGGAAAACAAACGCAAGCTCAAGACGTAGCAAGATTGTTCCTTGGTATGTGACTCCTCCATTGGTCCAATTAGTTTTTGTTCTAGTGATTTATTCATTGCAAATTTTTGCTTCTTAGGTGACCCTGTTCTTGAGCTTGCATGTCAAATTTATATGGTTCCAAGTAGTTTTGATGCATGATATAGGCCCTAGGCACTTGTAGGAGTACTTGTTATCAATATTATTGAGTTTGGTTTACTTTTATTTTGAAGTTACTAAAAATTTCAGAATTTTTCAGAAAATGATGAAGAGACTTTTGAGGGGCTCATCGAGCCAAAGCTCGAAGGAAAAGGCACCAAAGCCTAAGTATAATCTACCTCGCACCACGGAGGTTCGGGCGTGTGAATGGCCTTCCGATGATTTCTTGAGAGCAGCCGGGATTTATGAAGATTTTCATGAATTTCCTAAGAATGCAGGCATCACCGCTTTCCTCCATGACCAATGCGATCAGTATCTCTTACTCACAAATACCTTTGTGCAAAACTTTCATTTCCATTCTAGGAGCTCACCACCTATGGTGGAGTTTCATTTATATGATGAGCATAAGGAGATGCCACTTTATGATTTTTGTCGGGTTTGTTTAGTCCCTTTTGAGGGCAAGACAGAGGAACCACATCGAGATGATGTGGACGGGTTTATTAATACTATCACTGTAGGGGAAACAAGGAAGGTTTCCGATGAACGAATCACTAGCATACATTTTCCTGTTTTACGCTATTTTGCATTATTTGCTAGTCGTTGTTTAATTGGTCGCAAAAACTGTGGAAACCTTAGTATCCCTGATATTATTATTTTGCTCCACGGTTTATACAGTGATAACTCTGTTAGTATGGGCGGCATTATTGCTAAACGGTTAAGTCTAAACCGTACCAAGGGCCCCATCTTTGGAGGCATCTATGCTTCACGCCTAGCTGCACATTTTAACATACCTATTAGGCATTATGAGAAGGAAGAAAAAGTGTTGCCTCGTGTTTATCTAGATTATAAAAGTATGTTGGCACATGATTTTATTGTTAAGAATAGGGAAGGAGAGCTTAAATATAAATTGTTCTTTGATAAACATCATCCTGAGACTATTACCCTTCCTGCTCCCTCTTTGTTTGATTTATCTGCAGGCCGGTACCTTGTTCCGTTAAAGGCTATTCACGCCTACCGGAACCCTGCACCAGCTATGGAGCTAGAGCCGGAACCACAAGTTGATCCTTCACGACAGTCTAATTATCAGTGGGATCCAGAGATGATTGTCAGCCAGTGGCAATCGGAGTCTTCTTCTTCTTTGCAGTACGACCCCAGCTACTATTATGGATACCCGCCAGGCCAGCTGTGGCCATAGACCAACTTAGGCCAAAAGCCTAAGCTTGGGGGAGTACATATTTCCCACCGACATTACATTTATATTCACACACTCATTACTAGATGTCGGTGCTCATACTTTTTCATTGTATCATCAATGCTAGTTTATTTTCCTTTTTATGCTTTCTTCTTGTGTGTTTGATAAACCTTAAGAAAAACCAAAAAAATATTAGTTGTAGCTTTTAATTAGTTTACTTTCCATGCTTGTAGTAGTAACTAAAAAGAAAAACCAAAAATATTTACTGTTCTTCTTTTGCTTGTTGGGAGCTCTCCCATGTAAATAGTTTTATTTCTTTTTTTCCTTGGGGGTCGATAGGAGAAGACCTTAATTAAATTGTTGAAGTGGCTCTTGTATGCATAAATGTTGATCTGACAAAAGAGCCCATATTTCCTTGTCATCTCCTGTTTATTGAATGCTTGCAGATTCCAGCTTAGTCCAATGCACGCGCACTATTATTATTATTCACATCGTTCGGTCGTGCAAGTGAAAGACAATTATGATGATATATGATGGACTGACTGAAATGAGAAAAGCTGGTATGAACTCGACCTCTTTTGTTTTTGTAAATATGATTAGTTCATCGTTCCTGATTCAGCCTATTATGAATAAACATGTTTGCAATGACAGCTAGAGATCATAGTTTCTTGTGCCATGCTTGATTAGCTATGAGTTATAATGGTTTACCTTGCGTGCCAACATGCTATTGAGATGGTTATGATGTGGTATGATAGGGTGGTATCCTCCTCTGAATGATTTAAGTGACTTGACTTGGTGCATGTTCACGCATGTAGTTGAAACAAAATCAACATAGCCTTCACGATATTTATGTTCATGGTGGATTATATCCTACTCATGCTTGCATTCGGTGTTGATTAATTTTAATGCATGTTCATGACTATTGTCGCTCTCTAGCTGGTCGCTTCCCAGTCTTTTGCTAGCCTTCACCTGTACTAAGCGGGAATACTGCTTATGAATCCAATCCCTTAAACCCCAAAGTTATTCCACATGAGTCCACTATACCTATCTATATACGGTATCTACCTGCCGTTCCAAGTAAATTTGTATGTGCCAAACTCTAAACCTTCAAATAAATATCCTGTTTTGTATGCTCGAATAGCTCATGTATCAACTAGGGTTGTCTGTATCTTCCATGTTAGGCGGGTTATTCTCAAGAGGAGTGGACTCCGCTCCTCACTCATGAGATAAATGGCTGGTCACCGGGATGCCCAGTCCCATGCTTTATGCAAACTAAATCAAAATAATTGCAAACAAAACTCCCCCTGGGACTCTTGTTAGTTGGAGGCACTCGTTGTTTCGAGCAAGCCATGGATTGATGCTTGTTGGTGGAAGGGGGAGTATAAACTTTACCATTATGTTTGGGAACCGCCTATAATGTGTGTAGCATGGAAGATATCGCCATCTCTTGGTTGTTATGTTGACAACGAAAGTATACCACTCAAAATATTATTCACATTTGTTTCAAAACCGAGCTCTGGCACCTCTACAAATCCCTGCTTCCCTCTATGAAGGGCCTATCTATTTACTTCTATGCTGAGTCATCATCCTCTTATTAAAAAGCACCAGTTGGAGAGCACCACTGTCATTTGCATTCATTACTGTTAGTTTACATTGAGTATGACTAGACCGGATTTCTTTTACCATGAATTACAATGTCTAGTCAGTCATTGGTCTTTAAAGGTGCTCTGCATTTATGTTTTGCGGTCTCAGAAAGGGCTAGCGAGATACCATCTTGTTATATCATATTATGATTGTTTTGAGAAAGTGTTGTCATCCAAGATTTATTATTATTGCTCGCTATTTGATTATGCCATTGATATGAGTAAACTTGAGACCTAAGCGTTATTGCGAATGTGGTTAGTTATAATCTTTGCTGAAAACTTGAATCCTGGCTTTACATATTTACAACAACAAGAGCAAACAGAGTTTGTAAAAGTTTTTCTTTATCACTTTCAGTTTGTCAACTGAATTGCTTGAGGACAAGCAAAGGTTTAAGCTTGGGGGAGTTGATACGTCTCCGTCGTATCTACTTTTCCAAACACTTTTGCCCTTGTTTTGGACTCTAACTTGCATGATTTGAATGGAACAAACCCGGACTAACGCTGTTTTCAGCAGAATTACCATGGTGTTATTTATGTGCAGAAACAAACGTTCTCGGAATGACCTGAAACTTCACGGAGCAACTTTTTGGAAAATATAAAAAATACCTACAAAAGATGAAGGTCAGGGGGCCCACCACCTCTCCACGAGGGTGGGGCGCGCCCCCTACCTCGTGGGCCCCTAGTGCCTCTCCGACTCCAACTCCAACTCTATATATTGTGTTTCGGGGAGAAAAAAATCAGAGAGAA